>NC_133649.1:84021300-84329129 GCF_009905375.1 Apium graveolens
AAGCTCTTTATCAACAAGGAGCCTAGAAGTTTTGTAGCAAAACATCTTAATTTTAATATAAAATTAAGTGAGTTTTGAAAGATTAGTGTTTACTGTTTTATCTGTCTAAATTTAATACCAACACATTTAACTACAAGATTTTAATTTACTTTGTTCATCACCATAAACACTTCAAGAAAAGCAGAAAAACACAAAAACACATTCACCCCCTCCCTTTGTGTGTGATTCATTATCTAACAATCTTCTTCTAGAAACTTATTCCTAGCTTGTTGGATATTTACTGAAAAATACTCCAGTCTAGTCTATTTAACAATCTTACAGACTCAATAAACATCATTACGGAATACATAAAATTACAAGTCTAACGAAAATCTCAGAATTGTCAATGTGACTTAATCTTGTTATGTGAAAGCATGTCTTGCACAATAAGTTCATATATATTTAAACTTCAAAGATAGTACCTCCACCTAAACATTCTTCAACAACAATTTAGAAATCAAATACACATGCTTTGAACTTGAACGCGGATAGAAGTTTTGTAAATAACAACAACATCTCCAACAACTGGTTTAACAGCCTCAATAAAATCAAACCATTTAGCATCAAACAAAGTTCTAAAAATCGGTACTCAGTTCGACTCGGTGAATGGATGGAGTAATGAGTACTCGAAGTACTCGGGGAGTACTCAGAAAGAGTACTCGGTTAAAAAGTCAGATAAAATAAAATACTAATGTTTAAATTTAATATTTTTTAACTTAAAGTATTTTACAAATAAATTATATATATGTTTTCGAGTATTTTGAAAGAACACCCAATATAAAACTCAAAAATTTTAAACAACTGGTAACTTTTAATTTAGTATGAATTTAACTTGTAATTTTTTTAAATGATATGCAATAAATTAATTATTTTCTTTTTATTTTGGCTAGCCTTTTACAATCATTTTAGCACTAAATATACTTAATGGTTGTATTTCTTTGTTAGAAACTAATGTCCACTTACGAGTTTTTTTTGGAATATACTGTTTTTTTTCAAATTTATCTTCGAAAACCGAGTTTTTTCTGAATAATCCAAGTTTTGCCCGAGTTTGACTTCAGTCAAGTAAAAATTCGAGTTATGACCGAGTATTCCAAAACTGGATCAGAAATAGGTCTGAGTCCGAGTACTCCCGAGTACTCCCGAGTTTTTGGACACTGGCATCAAATAAGGCCTCATCGTCCACCCATTTCAATCTTATATTCCATTTTTTTATTTTTAAAACCAAGTCTTTTAAATTTCACCTTATCGGTCAACCCAAGTTGGTAAGAGTCATATTCACAAAATAGTTGTTATATAATTATCTCATTGTTGCACATTTAGTTAATATTTTAACAATAACTAGCTCTATAGCCCGTGCGCAGCACGAGTATTATTTAACATCAACTATTATAAAATTTGTATACGTGCTTATGAAATTAAATATATTTCCTGTTACGAGAAGTTATTTTTATTTGTGGATAGTCTTTGCTATAAGAATGAGTTTTTTCGGCCTTGGTATTTTATAGCTAATACGTGACAGAACCATTTTCAAAACTCATATGTTAATAAAATCTATACATGTTATAGAATTGAAAAATATGGTATGATGTGAGATGCACTTCTTTTCAATTTTGTATTTTCGTAAGAGATGTACTTGAATGTGTTTAAAATTTTTAAATTTCATAAATGTTACTGTATAATATGGGAATTCATTATATGACAAGATCATGTTAATCGATTATAAAAAAATTGAGTTCATTTATGTTAGTTACCTTAGTTTCTTATATCTTGTACGTACGTATGTATGTATGTATGTATTTATGTATGTATATATGTATGTATATATGTATGTATGTATGTATGTATGTATGTATGTGTATATGTATGTATGTTTATATGTATATATGTATGTATGTATGTATTTGAATGTTAATTGTGTGAAAATGAGTTATACGATAATTAATTTGATACAAGAGTGCGTGTGTGTTGTGAACTTATAATCAAAGTATTATACGTATCTAAATAAAAATATAGTATTTGTTTTTCATTCGAAATAGATATTCTTGTATTGTATTTGGAATAAATAAAATATTTCATACGATATATTAAATTCGATAATAATAAATATATAAAATTATAATAATATTAGAATTTTAGTTTATACTTATAAAAATACATATATAATTATAAATATAAGTTGTTAATATACAATAATGGAGTAGTAATAAATATATATTTATTAGTAAAAAATTGATGAGTTAGATGTAGTTAATATATGTTATTAAATTTGATATATATTAATACATATCACGAGGGGTATTTAAATAATATAAAAATTTGAGAAAATAGAAATATAATTGATTTTCAATTTATAAATAATAAAATTAAATTTAGTATTAATTTAATATTATCACAAACGAATTCAAGTTCAAACTCGAATCAAATTGAGTTTTTAAATTTTGAAATAAGATCCGTTAGGTTCGATACATACTTGAATCGACTCAGTTTAAAATAGACAGTCGAAACTCAACTTGTACACGACCTCGGAGTTTGCGTTCGAGATCGTGAGCCGATGGACTCCGACTACAAATAAGTTGTCATATTCGCCGAGATCGACAATTTCCTGGTTTTGGCAACGATTAGATGTGAGTAGGTAACTTGGGCGAAACGAACAAAGTTGAATTAGGGGGGAGGGGGGGGTTTGCCAACCCAGAATTATTGTTTCGTCATCGGACTTCTCTTTTACCCACCCACCTATATCTACTTTTGCAGTCAAATTAATGCCATAAATGCTTTCTCCTCAACAATTTATGTTGTCCAACAGTGCCAAAGAATAGCCATTGTTAACATTTAACAACAATGTACAAACTGTATCCGACAAAAAAAAATACAAATTGTGAAATGGAAAAATGTTACGGACTTGTATTAGGCGTTGTTCCCGAAATTTTTTTAAAAAGGAAATAAATAATTAGAAAATAAAATACTTTTATTATATTTTTGGAGCGTAAGTTTTAGAATGAAAATATGTTAAATTTATATTTATTATTATTTATTTTCATTTTTCTTAAAACCCAAATCAGGAACTCGGCGAAAGTAAAATTACTTTAATTACTTTACCCTTACTTTTTTTTTCTATTTTTGAAACCCGGAAAACGGTTTACCAACTATTCAGTTGCATTATTTAGCAAAAAAAACAAAAATTATTCAGTTGCATAATCGGAGTCGCATGCAATTCATGCTAAAATAATACGGTGAGTCCTCGTATATTTTAATACGATCATGATTACCGTTTAGAAAACAATTGTACATTTGCACTCCTAACTCTGAACTTTGAAATTCATTTATTCGGCTACAAAACTCAGCTCACCTAAATATTTAATTGTACACCAATTTTCAACTTTTATATGTTAAAGTTATACATGTAGACCATTTTTGTTTAAATTATTTGTTATCGCAGCTGAGAATTTATTTAATTTATAATCAATGTTACTATTCTTGAAGTTTTTATTTTAATTTTTAAATTGAATATTGAAAATCAGTTAAATTTTAAAGAAAATTACAAGCCCGCAAGAATTGACTCAGTTGATTAAAAAAATGATAACTATTTTCTTGGTCACATGTTCGAATTTCATAAGAGGAGAATTTATGATCATGTCTCCTGAGTCGTCAGAGCATATCACTTAAATGCGGTTTATCTTGGTTTACGTGATTTGCATACTATTGCGTAAACTCATAGAGTACCGTGAATCCATAGAATAACCAATGCACATCCGAAAGTTAACGATTGCGGGTTAGTTTCGATAAAAAAAATAAATTACAATGGCAAAATTTATCTCTCATAAGAGTGAAAAAAAGAAAAATCGAGATTTAAGTGAGGGTGGGGGGGGATTATGCATATCATAAGAGTCCTAAATACAGAAGCTAATAATAACACTGGGTTACTGGTCCCTTCACCATTTCTTAATTCATAAAAACAATTGTTCGATCTCGTTACTTATTTAATCTCTCTCTCTCTCTCTACCTCTCTCTCTCTCGTACATAGACAGTAGATATATCCGCGGTGGTGTCAGGTATGGCGATTCCAGCAGCAGTTGTTGTGGTTCCGGTGGGCGTTGTCTTCTTTATCTCTGGTCTAGTCGTCAATCTCATTCAGGTATATATATATCTCTACATTTCCTTTTGTTCATACTTAAACAATTCACGGACTCGCCTTATTTTTTGACAAGTTTCGAACTCTCCGTTACCCGGAGAAATACCGCTAGACCAAGCAGTCATTGTTTATTTCTACATTTCTATTTCCTCTTCTCGTAACTAATTTTTCTGTAATTACTGCTTAAATCTTCATTTTAGAAACAACTAACGCTTAATTTTCGAATTAAATTGCGAGCTCAGTTATTTAGTGTTTGTGAATTTCAGTTACTTGCATTTGTTTTTGTGATTGTGTTCAGGTTTTTCTAAACTAATTTGTTTGCTGCTACAAGTTTATGTTTTATTTTTCACAATTTTTTTGTGTGAATTTTTATTCAGCCTTTTTGTTATGTTTTCATTCAGGCTTTCTTTTTTGTTCTTGTGCGCCCATTTTCGAAGAATGCATATAGAAAGATTAATAGAGTGGTGGCCGAATTGTTGTGGCTGGAACTTATTTGGCTCATTGATTGGTGGGCTGGAGTTAAGGTGATTTCGAAAACTCTACAATTTATGTGATTATTTAAGTTGTTGCCTCTTGCCACTATTTTTGGAAGATCGACTAGGTTCCCAGTGTGATTAGTCATGGAGATCGATCACTGAGTTGTTTGATTTGAATTTTGTCTTTGGAGTATTTTATGCATTCGTATATTACTTCTATACAGCTATAGAGGCTAAGGAGCTACCACTCACCATTATGGCATGATGTTGCATCTTATTAAGGAAAAGGCTATACCCTAATCCCGATATTTTTTGTGGGAGTAATTAATTCATTTTTTTTCCCTAAATGAGGTGATGGTCACTCAAGTAGTCACTGACGTTTCCTTTTTGTCCTATGCGTGTGAGCTTACAAATATCACTCGGCCATTGTTAAGCTAATAGGCAGAATAGTAGCGTTTGATTTTTTCCCTATAAACTGTGGTTGTAGAGATCTGTTTCTATAAAACCTATATCGATTTGTAAAGCTCATTGGCATTACTCTCGGATTACTTCTTTCTTCTAAATTGGCAATATTTTGTTTTGGCCAAGATGCCATTAGTGACAAAGACATGTAAATTATATGTAATCCAGCCTCCCTTGTCATAGTTTACAAATTCCAAACTCCAAATTAGGGATTGGTACAATACTTCCACTGAGAAACCTTGTAACGTGCATTTGAAAATGTCAGATTATGATTTGTAATCAGAGTTTGCATCAGATATTAGATGAGTGACAAGAACTTGATATGTCCTGGTCATTTGCTTATTGTGCTCCAAGCACCTGAAGATTCCCATGTGTTAGATGTTGTATCGTTAATGTGACCTTTGTTACCTGCATTCGGCTGGAAGTTTCCAACATGGATATATATTCTGGTGTCAGACTCCACAATTTTTTTTAATTAAGCTTGTTTTTGGCCTAAAATGTGCCAGACTTTTATTTCCTATGTCCCATCGTCGAGTGTTGCCCATGGGTGGCAAACTAATTTTCAAGTAATTTAAAAGCTTTCTTTTGGTTTGGATACAATTCTTCCAATTTAATAGTTGACCTGATACACTAATACAGTAATACTTTGCGTATTCGGCAAATTTGTATACCGCATCTCTTTCATATTCTGAAAATTTATGTACATTATATCTCTTTCATATCCTATAGGTCACATTTGCACCTTCAGTTTATAATGTGTTATTGCTTTTATATGAAAGAAACTGTACCTATGTGAAGAAGGCACACTTTGTACATTAGGCAAAGAAACCATTTTAGTGACATGCATGCACTTTAAACTTCTTATGCAATTCTTTGTTGAAATCTGTAATTGATGATATTGGCCTTTGACTATTGTAATATTTCTGGCTGCAGATTCAACTTTATACAGATCCTGAAACATTAAAATTAATGGGTAAGGCCGTCAGTTTGTGATTTATGTAATATGGTGTATTTTGTACGGAAATGATTAAACACTAAATTTAAATGTATGCTATGAAATCTTCCAGGAAAAGAACATGCTCTTGTCATATGCAACCACAAAAGTGACATTGACTGGCTAGTTGGCTGGATTTTGGCTCAGGTTTTTATTTTCTTTATCTTTTACATTTACACACGTGGCATGGATGCATGCAGATTCATGCACACTATAGATGCGGGGTAGGAACTGATAATGGATACAACCTCTCTCAAATTCTATTTAGTACTTTGGTAGGTGTAATTTTGTTAGAAATAATCTAGTTGCCATGTACTCCATCTGTCCCACAATACTAGTCCCTTTTCATTTTTTTTACGAATATTAATAAAACATTAATTTAATGATACATTTCCACTTATACCCATCATAAATGCATGAATGTAGACTCTTACTCACCCCTCATTAATTGTTATTCAATTTAAAAAAAGGGTAATTTTGGAATAATGTCAACATATTTGCATTGGAAGTTGGAAGTGGACATGTATTGTGGGAAAAAAAATTCTCTCAAAAAAGACTACTATTGTGGTACGGACTACGGAGGGAGTAGTATTTGAGGTTTCAAGAAGAGTCTTTTTGTAGGATAGGTCCTTATCCCTCTAAGCCACAGATTTATCTGGCAGTTATTTTTCTGCACACACAGTCACACATAATGGACACATCAGTTCATTTATCTTCTTTTTTATTTCTCGATCATAACCTTTTTAATATTATTTTGCTTTCTATTACAAAGTTATACTACTGTGTTATGTAAATCAGATGAATCAAATATGAAATTACAGAAACATATCTATTAGTGGCAAGCAATTTTCCCCTTGCACCAAAATTCTTGGCTTCACCCTTTTTGCACATGTGACATACCTTGATGTTGTGTGCATGCATGGTATTATGCCTCTAATTCAACTATGTATGTTAGCATAATAAAAATTGCTATGTTCTATGTGCATTTTTATTCAAAATCCTTTTCCAATTTAGGCAAATTAACTAAGTTTCTAACATTATAAATAATAAGACGCGCTTCTTGCGAAATTTAATTGCAATGTTTTCTAATTTAGAAAAAAATAGAATTTCTTTTTTTGTCTATATGCATTTTCCCTAATATTTATTGTTTCGTACACCAGCGATCAGGTTGCCTTGGTAGTGCATTGGCAGTTATGAAGAAATCATCCAAATTTCTACCTGTAAGTGCTTGAAATTCATTTTGAATGTAATTTCTACTATAATTTTAACGTTCTTAAAACATATGTACTTGATTAAAACATTGTCCTTTGCCTGCGGTCATTTGTGTTCTAAACCTAGGTTTCAATAGTATTATAACCATTCATTTACTTGGCAATAGACATAATATTTACTTCGATTTTCATAGTGACCATTATTTTCGTTAGGGGTTAAATATCAAATTGGTCACTAAAGTGAAAGTGATATATCAATCTTTCACTGATCTTAACGAGGTATCACTTTAATCACTAAAGTCGTATAATTATCAAATAGATAACTCCAAAAATGTGACGAAAAAGTAAATATTATCTTTTGTTAAGTTCTACACATTTTTCTTTAACGCTACTATAATCAAATGAAAAGTTATGAACTCTAGTATTTTAGATAATATATCTAGATTTTAAAACTTTTATTTACTATTTATTTTTAATAAAGTAAGATAAAATAACTAGAAAATTTAAAATAAATAGTAAATAATTTTTTTTAAATCTAGATATATTATCTAAAATACTAGAGTTCACAACTTTTCATTTGGTTATAGTAGCGTTGAAGAAAAATGTGTAGAACATAACATATGATAATATTTACTTTATAATCGCATTTTTAGAGTTATCTATTTGATATTTATATGACTTTAGTGATCAAAATGATACCCCGTTAAGATTAGTGAAGGAAGTGATATATGGCCTTCACTTCAGTGACTACTTTGATATTTAACTCTTTTCGTTAGTATGAATTATAGTTAAATAAGGACTGCTAGAAAGCATGGCGAGTAATGTGAGGTGGAGTTAGTTGCCTGCCACAGCGGGACACAGCGGAACATTGCATATTGTGAATTTTCTCCAGATTTGCAACGGTGTCTTGCTTAACATGCATGCTTAAATGTTATCAGACCACACAACATATAATCAAGTTATTATTTCCCTATTTGGGTAATACTCCCTCCGTCCCTTTCGATTGTTTACATTTTTGAGAGAGTGTCCAACACGCATTTTAAGGTGCATATAAAGTATAGTTCTGTAAATTTTTTTTACAATTTTCTTTTTCTGAATAAAAGTTGAATGTTTTAATTTTTATTCAGAAAAACAAAAAAGTTGAATGTTTTAATTTTTATTCAAGAAACAAAATTGTAAAAAAAAATTACAAAACTATAATTTATATGCACCTTAAAATGCGTATCGGAGACCCTCTAAAAAATGTAAACAATTGAAAGGGACGGAGGGAGTATATTCCTATTCATTTCCATAGACTGTCATAAATAAAATGATTTATATTATAAATCTAATGGATATATCACTTAATAATACCAGGATGTAAAAATCAAGTACTGATAACAAATACCAAATTGTTTCATCAATTCTTGATTTGATTATTATTGTTTATGAAAGGTAGCGGTGCTTGTTATCATTTAAAATTTTGTAACATAAAGTTTTCCGCCTATAAGTTCTTGTCTCTGCCCCTATGTAAGTTTTAGATACCCGATGGAGTCATGAGTTCTTGTATGTCCTAACCCATGCAAGTGGATCAATTAGATCATTAGACTTAGAGAGTATGTTGTAGGTTGTGTGATCTGTGGAACTAGTTTGAGATGTGAAAGCATCCCACATCAGTTCCAAGTATTTTTTGCTGGAGTTGGGGTGAAAAATGAAGCTTGAGTTAGTCAAGTGAAACTGAAAAAAAGAATTCATTTCTATATAATCTTAACGAAGTGTCCCATATTGTTTACTCAAAAACATGTTCGACAATTAAGGTTTCAGATCAAGTAATTCATGTTTTTTCTGTCCTTTTACATGTATTATCTAAATACTCTTTATTCCAACTTAATCACCTGAGCCTCTCAGGATAAAGCCATTAAAGTTTAGTGCTGTATCTGCAGGTCATAGGTTGGTCAATGTGGTTCTCTGAGTATCTTTTTCTTGAAAGGAGCTGGGCCAAGGATGAAAATACGCTGAAGGTATGGGTGTATAAATATAGAGTTGAAATATTTGTACCATGTAGAGTTACCCTTAATGCCTTCCGTGTTCTTTTAATATTATTAACATTTTGTTGTAGATTTTTAAATTGTTTTTCATAATTTCTATGGGATTTTGTTCCTACAGTTGGGTTTTCAACGCCTAAGGGATTTTCCACATGCTTTTTGGCTGGCACTATTTGTCGAGGGTACACGCTTTACACAGGCAAAACTTTTAGCTGCTCAGGAATATGCATCTTCAATGGGATTGCCTACTCCTAGGAATGTTTTGATTCCTCGAACTAAGGTGGGGCTCTGTTCCTCATGTTTTTATACTTTCCTCTGTCAGTATGCATCATGATAACAACTTTAGCATATTGGCATATTATCGTATTATCTTTTTCTAGATAAATAACTTTTAGCTGCTAAAATTATGAAGTTCTCTTATTATAGGCAGCTTAGCTATAAGCTACCACAGGCAACTAGTTAAATAAATACATGTTATCATCTTTATTTCAATCCTGTTTTTACTACACTATGTCTGCATCTTTATAACTGCGATATGTTAAATATAAAGACTAGTTATCACCATCTTGTGAATTTTACGTTGTTTTAATTCGTATAC
The DNA here is from genome assembly GCF_009905375.1 of Apium graveolens. Taxonomy (NCBI): domain Eukaryota; kingdom Viridiplantae; phylum Streptophyta; class Magnoliopsida; order Apiales; family Apiaceae; genus Apium; species Apium graveolens. Next base: position 84,031,234 of record NC_133649.1, read on the forward strand.
TACGAAGTAAAAAATGTGGGACTTCAGTAACATCTATTCTCCCCTGTGACAAAGCGTAATTGGGCATGAACAGGAAACACTAGTGTTGGATAGAGCAAGATATTTTTTTGTTCATTTTTTTTTTTGCATAGTTCATCTTAGCCTTTAAAACTATTAGGAAAGAATTTTGAAAGTTTATGATTTTCTGTAAATATTTCTGAATGCGCGTCATCCTGCTCAGTCTGTCGAGAGGAGTATAGATATGGACTAATAGCTATTATTTAGTTCCTAAGAAGAAGCAAGCATGATCGAACTACACATGCACCAACCAGGCATCAGCAAGTTGATATGTAAAATAGCCTTTACAAAATCAAATGTATGTATTGTTGTTGATTGTATGTTATGGATTACAGATTTCTTCCTGTTACATGGAGGAACATATAACATGTAGCACTTATGTCAACTTATATTGAATCTTAGAAGCTCCATACATGCTGATATATATATATATAGACATATATATCATTGGTCTGAGTCATGATATGATGCTTAAGCAGCACAGGCCGGTGCCTCTTCATCTCTTTCATGAGATCTCTTCTGTAGGTCGATACACCTTGCTAGCTCAACTTACCTTGCAAGATCTTTTAAATAAACATTTAACTGTATAAGCTGTTGTTTCAGGGTTTTGTTACAGCAGTAACTCACATGCGTCCATTTGTTCCAGCTGTGTATGATGTGACCCTCGCTATTCCCAAAACTTCATCTCCGCCTACTATGCTTAGACTATTCAAGGGCCAATCTTCTGTGGTAAGTCAAAAGAACCTGGATAGCTTGATCTTCATTTTAATAAATAAGTTGCATAGGTGGCGGTGTTAACCATTTGATATGATTCTCAAGAACCTTTTACAATCAGAATAGTACTATCTTACGGCAAAAAAAAAAGTCTCTTTTCTTTCGTAAGAACTAACTTCTTTTAGCGCTTGCATTCTAAAAGTGACATAAGTAATAAAAAGTACGCAGAGTCGCAGATACAATAATGTTATGTTAGCTCAACTGGTAAAGTTGACACACAAGTCTAAGAATATAAGATACCTTTATTTCCTTTTACGCAGGTGCATGTTCACCTCAAGCGGCACTTGATGACTGATCTACCTAAAACAGATGATTCTGTTGCACAATGGTGTAAGGATTCCTTCGTGATCAAGGTGATAACTCTTTTTCTTCTTATTCACTAGCTTTTTCGCCTGCCTAGGATCTGAAGATCTTCTTGATGCTTGACATAGACTATGTGCTGCACACAAGTTGGTACATGCATCTTTTTTGATGAAGCTGCTTACAATTTTATTGTTTTCCTAGGTTACTATTGAACTCTAATCATCCTACCGATTCTTGCATACCAATATTCTTTTACTTTTAATTTGTTTGACATGAAGCCTGTTTTAAGCCTATTCCTTACCCCATTCCAAGGTATTAATTGTTGTTCAGTAAATACTATTGTAGAAGGGGAGTTGAACACAATAGTGTGTGCTTTTTGATAATCAGAAAATAATATATGAAGAACAAACAGATTTTATTGATTACTTTAATAGAATTTGATAAGAAATTCTGAGTTCTTTAGAGCTGCTAGGTTACAAGAATAATATGGCTATTTGAATACATACAATGTAAACCTGTTATGTGGTTATATAGTACACAACTACTCTATCGATTACAAGATATAAAATGTAATTGCCTTCATTATCTTGATCAACAGCTGCCAGTCCTGATCTTCAGAAACTGACATATCTCTCCTGAATTTGTGGGATTCAGTTATCAGACTCTGATCATCAAAATTGAGCTTATACTTTGATGAAGATAAATTTTCATGATCTATGATAACTAAACTCTGCTAGACTTTGTACAACATCAAATTTTCATTTCTGACATTAATAACATACTTGCTTTTAGACGTTAAAATTTTGAATTACGAAGATGTAATATTACTGTTGTTTGTTATATTTTTAGGGAGGTATGTGATTCTTCTTTATAGAATATATATTCTTACAAAATGTTGCATAACATCATTAATAATCACAAATTCTGCTTAAAATTTAAGTATTTTTGAGGGACACATCGAGCAATATTAAAAGATTTTCACTGGAATTTCTAATTATCCAAGTGCTGAAATTGGAACCAACACAGAAAATGGAAATTATGTATGATTATACCCATATGCATGTGTTTGTGTGATGTCTGTGCCTGTACCTATCCATAGTGTGTGTATAGTATGTCACTTCACAGTGACAGAATGATTGAGTATTTTAATCCGAAGTGTAGTTTGTATGAGTAATTACCTGACTTCGATGCAAGTACTTTCATTGATCTTTTTTTTTCTTCTAGGATAATTTATTGGATAAACATAAAGCTAATGATAAGTTTGGTGAAGGGGAACTGCAAGACACTGGTCGACCGTTGAATTCTCTTGTGGTAACATGAATATTATTTTATTCAACTCCAATGTTCCTTCTGATCAGTCTTCAATTTCCTATGGGTAATTCAATTGGTATTTGTGGTTTAACACTTGCTGCTAAACAGGTTGTGATCTCTTGGGCATGCCTTCTCATCCTTGGGGCCTTAAAATTCTTCCAGTGGTCCTCAATACTATCTTCTTGGAAGGGTCTTGCATTCTCAGCAGTTGGCCTAGGCATTATTACGGTTCTTATGCAGGTACTGATTCAATTTTCCCAATCAGAGCGTTCCAACCGTCCAATGCCCTCGAAACATGCAAAATCACCCCAGTGAAGGCCAATAGTGGGAGAGAACCTTCATATACTAAGCTAGAGGAGACAATAGTTACCTGGTTAGGTTTGTTCAATCCTTAATACTTTTGACTTCGTCATCTGTAGTTATCATTGTAAAAATATGATATTTGCGCTATACAACTTTATGCTCCTCAAGGGATGGAAATATTGGACCTTGTATAATTATACAATTAGAAAAAAGTAGGAAAGGCATATTAATTAGTTGTTCATGTTGTTGATACATTTAGTATTTGGGTCCAGGAACATCGAACACTGTAGCTTGATATTATCAGTTACTGTTTTTCGTGAATGTAGCAAATCATACTTTATTTTTTGAAATTTTTGAAGTCAGCTTTATCTTCTAAACCCAAAATTGGGTCAAAATTTGTAAGTGCATATATTTTCTTCATGTAACTGCAATATCTATGACTCTGGTTAGAATACGAAACTGGAATCTGTAAATAATCTGTAATCTGTAAGAAAAGTTTGGATGTTGTGAAGTTAAGAAGCATTTGAAAAGGAGAAAAATAGCTGATCGGACTTAATAGAGCACTGCTAATGTCATTACAGTTTGTTTGTCCAACTGATGAAAATACACATAAAATGAATCATAAGTACTGAAGTGAATTCTGCAAAAGTTTTGCCTGATGACTAAACATATACTTGAGTAGCAGCAAGATATTCTGGATTGACGATGTTGAGATGCCGATGCTTTCATTCATGAAATGCCTTTGATTGAATTGACATATGACTTAGCAAGCCAGCATTTCGCAATCCCAGGTCGGTGTACCTCCAAGTCTTGATTAATCTGAAAGCAGAATGTAGGTCCAAGTTGAGCTCATAAGCTGCTGGTACATTAACTAGAATATAAATTCAGCTAAAGAAGATCATGTGCAATAAGAATAAAAAGACACTCATTCTACAAGTTGGATGATGTCAAGGCTGTACTGCAGCAGTGACTACCAATGATTGTGTTATTTACATTCCTGAACTTATAATAATGTAATGTGTTCCGCTAATCATGTCTCATGTGCAATTAAATCATGTGTCGATGGAACTAACTCAATTGTCTGTAGTCTATCACCATCAAACTGCTCTGTTCTTCCCTTATCATCATGTATAGGTTTTTTGCTTCGTGAATAATATGACCACTATTTTTGCTACTGTCTCTTGTAAAAGTATATGCACAATTTTTGTTACTGGTTTCCCTAGAAGGTAAAGAGCGTGCAAGTCTTGAACAGTTGATGGGAATTGTCAGTTTTATGGCTCAAGTTGTCCCTTTCTAGTTTGCCTCCGAGACTCCTTTCCTTAACTGCCAGATCCATAATGTTTACTTAACATCATGTAATTTCCCGGATTCTGGGATCGACAGAACGAACGATATCCGGGCTAGTCGTAACTTTTACACGATTATCATCTTCCCCTTTTCTCCGTTATACCTACGATTAAAAATAAAATTTGCTTTTTAACAAATTTGCCTTGGATAGTCTTGACTTTTAGCCTGGCTAGTCGATTTTTACACGATTAAAAAAGTCATGTTTAACAAATTTGCTTCCCTCTGTCAAAAATAAAATAGAATTATGTACTGTAATATATTATAAATATAATTAAATAGATTGTGTGGTTATGTTAATGTTTTGTTTTTCATGGCAAATGACACAAGTTGATGGCAGAAATTACTCTGAAAGTTAAAACAAATCACACATATGCATTAACTAAAATTCTTTAACAAATTTAAAGCTTCATTGAGCTAGACAAGCAATATGCAGTGTCTCTAGCTGACCTACGATTTCATATGCTCCAACTTTATTTCGGATGGTTGTAAATTAGGGGTTTACGCGTTGTTACTGAATTTCTCTCGCAGCAAAGGCGTCACGGACTAAGTACGTTGTGAGGAATTCATGTCCATTATAAAAAAATTCTACCAATCCGCCGAGTGTAAAAATCCGTTTTCTTGTAATTCTTTTTTCAACGTTCAAACTCTTTTCTTTTCTTTATCTCTTGTCGTTCAAATTCTGGATTTGATTTTCGTATTCCCGAAATTTGTTAGAATATATACTCAAATTGTATACATATAAGCATACTGTAAAAATACAGCACCGTGTCAACATTAATATAAAAGTTAACACCGAATACAAAATTATGACCGAGGTAAAACTCTAACAAGTTGTAAATCTAACTTAAAAACAGCATGGACCAAGTTCTTATTGCACGAATAGCTGGGACATAGACTTTTGAGAAACAGCTCATAGGTAATCTTGGTTGTTTGTAAGTCAAGTAGCTGGGCAGTAGGGTTTATAAATACTACACCCAATTTTTTTTTACCTCATCTCAATCTTTGTGGAGTACGGTATAAAATAGCACAGGGTCCGTCGAATATTGGAGAATTAGGGGCGAGAGGTAAATATTGTTGTCATTTTGCAGGTGGATAAATGTACCTAAGCAAACAGGGCTGACTTATCTTGTCCTCCTGGGAGCCCACTCATATAATTTTTAGTGCAAGTATGTGAATTTTCATGGGGATAAGGTCAGAGATGTTTCTTAATACAAGACATGGACATGGAAACTCAGAGCAGTGTTTTCTATCTACCAAGACACAACACACTCGTGCAGTCTCGGAACTCTGAAATCTGTTCAGTTTTGCTACTATTTTATTTCACATTTTTTGTTGCTTTTTTTGAATATTTAAATTTTGTTTTGACTCTAGTGTCTACTCAACATGAAAGGTATTGACACAAAAGTTGATGTTGGTTTTGAGTACGTGTTGGGGAGAGACTCGAAACAAGGCAACTTGTGATAAATCCAATAATCTAGTAGAGTAGCATTTCTTATCGGAGTGAATTGCACTTTACATCACTTAATTTTAGCCAAAATTTAAAATTATATACATATTTTGATAAATTACAGATTACATCACTTAATTTTGGCATGTAATTATTGTAAGACTGAGGGACACACAACTAAGTCCGGTAAGGCTAAGGTATATATCTTACATAAGCCCTACTATTACCTTATAAGAGGCCTCAAAATTTAACATAATAAGATTCTGCAGAAGGATGAGACTGAAAAAAGAAGAAAGAAGCAAAACAGAATGCACAAAGAAATGAAAGAGAAAACAAGAAGGATGAATCAAAAGCCAAAAGATGTGAAAGGAAAATAAAAAGCAACAAGTGACTTGGATGAAGGGTCAAATAGTAAGAATTTGAGAAAAATTGGTGGAATCAAAATTCAGGAGCTAAGAGCTACACATGGAGGAACTTTAAAACCATTTCAACCACAAGTTCAAAAATAAAAAGGGGCATTTAGACATTGAGGCTGAATCATATGTTGAGAAGTAGGGACACAAATTTACATCTTTATGAAAATTGGAAGCTACAAAGGTTAAAAAATAGCAGCAAGTGGGGAAGAAGACTTAGTGTCCTTAAATGTTAAATTTTTCTTTTGTCATCAAGTAATGTTGTTGGTCAGTCAACGGTTAGCTTTTGGTAAGAACAAACTATGTTCATTACTTGACTATGTAATGAGGTGAAACAACTACCCTGTGAACCGACCTATCTATCTGTTTAAACCATGACTTTTTAATGTTTGCCAATGTATGCTTTGTCATGCTCTATTTTATTTACAGTAAAAATGTTCTATTTTTTGCATTTATGGCCGATCATTTCACAACACAGAAGCTATACTATCATCATTCATTGCAAAACTGAGACATTCATTCCAATAATTATTCATAATACAAAAGCTTAATACTTGCACAAATCGACCATTCAACATTACATTTATGATACTTCAATACTATTACACAATACATATAATCCAAGTAGAACCCAAGTTGTTGTGCAAGATATGCATGTATATAACAAACAAAGTCATATTGACAACCCTAAGAATAAGTTGCATGATAATCTATATTTTTATTTTGTAATTGTATTCCTTGAGTTTGTAAAATTGTTAACTAGATTAGACTGTAGGATTTTTCTATGAACAGTCTTCAAGCTAAGGGATAAACTCTAGAAGAAGATCAATTCCTGATCATATCTCAGAGAGAAGTGTAGTGTAACGATCGATAGATTACGCTTGTATTATATTATAATAAAGATAAATTATGTGTATTATTATGTGATTAACTGTGTTGAGTCGTTAAACTCTAATTGCTATGTGCTACGTGTTGTCTTTTTTGATCCGAACGTGTTTTGGATATTTATTGAATGTTTTATCATAAGTTATATATTTTGTATCAAAACCCGAACAGCTCAAACAGTATTTTAAAAGCCCGTATTTCAAAAAAAATCATTGGCCCTATTTTGCCAAAAATAACCTATACCATATCGTTATTCTGAACCCCTAGATGTTTTACAAATTTACCTTTTTTCGCGAAATACGACTTTTCCGGACCCCTTCGGGTACCAAAAACCTCACAAAAATCACATTTTTATTTTTATATGATCATGAAGTTATCATACATCATTTTTCTTTGCATTTTTGTAATATTCACAATTTTTGGGATTTTTTGACATTTATTTTGTATTTATTGAATATTTAAAAAATCATTATTAATACCCAAAAATTATAAAAATTGGGGCCAAATATTTTTATTAGATGTGTAATTAGACCCTTAATTTTATTTAGGGGTATTATTTTCATAAATATAAATACCTGATTTGTCATTAATTATTTAGTTAATTATAATTAAAAAATCAGAATATTCAAGAAAATATTTGTGGGGGTGAAGAACATCCAGAGAATTCAACTGCAGATTTGAGAATGATTCTGTTATCCAAATCGATCATGTGAGTAACCAAAACAAAGCTCTTGATCTCTACTTTCTATTCATACCATCAATTTCATGTTTTGTTGTTTAGATTTTCAATTTATATTTTAAGGTTCTTGGACTGAAATTGGGGGTTTTTGATTATGGGGTTCTGGGTTGATTTTGATGTTTGGTATAGTTGTATATACTTGTTTACAGTCGATTTATGCTATTTATTTGAACAAACGATTGTTCTAAGTGTTAGTTCTTAGTTTCAAGTTTATACAATTTTATTTTAGTTCGTTTTTAATTTTCTATGAATCTGAGGTTATTTTGATTATAGGGGTTAGATTGTAGAGTTAATAAGCTTTATTTTAAGCTATTATGTGTAATTTTTGGTGTACGAAATCGGTACTTTGAGCCGGAAATATTATGATTTTGATCGGAGAAATGGTTCCCGGGGTTATTAGACGAAGTTGTTGGCGTAATTGTATTCCTGGAGTGATTTGGAGTGAAAACCCATTAAGAAACGAAGCAAACGATGTCTGTTTTGCCTGGAAACCGAGCTCGTCGGATTCAGTTGCAGCTCACCGGAATTGTTTTGTTTTTGGCTGGAGATGGCGACCTGTGCGACGGGGATGAAAAAGAACGGTGGGACGAGCTTCCTGGGAGGCTGGAGAATGAAAACCCTCGATTAAATTCGTCGTTGCATCGCTGTAAGTGGCAGAATTGGTTCGCCGGAATCGGGCCGCCGGCGTCGCCGTTTTCTGGGCAGCCGGTGTTCTTCGTGACCTGAGTCGACCCGGTTTCGACCCGGGAAACGACCCGGGTTTGATCTTCAAAACCCAATTCCCAGTTTCTCTTTTCTGTTTTTGGATTTTTTATTAATTTCTTTAATTGTATAAAATCAAACTCAGATTTTAATAATTCTAAAAATCTAATAAAAATTAGATTTAAATTTTGAAAATTATTAATAATAATTTCTAAATTACTTTACTAATTTAGAAATTCGAAATTAGTTATTTAATTAATTATTTAATTATTTATCTAATTATTTATTAGTTATTTAATTAATTAATAATTAGGTAATTAATTAATAAATAAGGATTAAAAATAATCGAATAATACGAATTATAATTCATAAATTAGTTGAATACTGCGAGTAACTCGTACTTATTCGAATAATGATTCGTTAAGTTAGAATTATTAATCGAACGATATTTATTCGAAGAGTGTTGTAATAATTATTCGTATCGAATAATTAAATACCGATAGTTAATTGATTAATAAATCGTATAAGCTATAATCATATTAACAATAGTTCGATAGTTATTCGAGGATCGCGAGAAGCTCGTAGTTATACGAGTAGTTGCTCGTGGAGTTGGATGATTCGAGTAATATTTATTTATTCGATAAATAACGTATCAGTTAATTGTATTGATTGATTATTTGTGAATAATCGATCTAATCGAGTAAGTGATAATAATTTATAAATAATTGTAATAAATTGTAATTAATCCTAATAATTAGGTATTAATTATTTTAAAATACAATAATTGTTAATTAATTATTTAAAAATATAATTAAGGATTATTTAATTATAATTAATTATTTATAATTATTTATTAATTAATTAAATTTTGTTTAATCAATAATAATTAAACCGTTAGTCTGAATTGAGTGAAACGAAGACCCTTAGACTCAGAAAAATGAAACGAATCCAATAAAAATAATTGTAAATCATAATTTCCTCTGAAAGAGAGTGGTCTTGTGATAGTTAATGATTTATAGGCCCTAAGAGGGGTAGAATCGAGTCAAATAATTCCCGAAAATTATAATAAAATCAAATAGGGTTAGTTAATACAGGTATGAGTTTAGTAATGATTCTAAAAATATTTATAAGTCCAAAAATCAATTATGTGCTTTATGTGCTATGTGCTTTACGTGGTTATGTGAACCTTATGTGCTATATAATTATATATGTATATATGCGAGTTAGATAGAAACGTATGGGTAGATTGATAGGGTTATGTAGTATCAATTCGAGATACGCGTATGTAGTAAGTTATCTAAACGACTATCTTTCGATGATTGATTGATTCGGTATCAGCAAGGCAAATCAAGCTAGAAACCGAAGGCGGTGAATGAACCAGGTTAAGTACGCGCAAGGCAAGTTTTTCCCATATTCTAAATTCAGAATAATGAATTATACCCCATTTTCCATATCAGTTACACTTTGATAATTCTTGTTCATATACACTGTTACCCAATTATTGATTCTTGTTTCTATTTCATTTCGATTTTTGATTTCTCAATTTATTAAATCCCCTATTCATATTCCAATACTTTTACCCTTGTTACATATACTCTGATATATCCTGGTGTTGGAATACATCAAAAGCATTCTGATTGTTCCGGATGCTACGCTTTGGACTGGATGGTTACTATACGGGCTGGGTTTTACCCAGACCATTAATTAATAGTCCGTGGTTGCCTGAGTACTCCTTATGTTGGTCGGGTCTATGTAGTTGGGTATAGATCCGCACTGTATCCTGACTGATCAGCAGGTTATAGTGCATACTTAGTTCTTGTTTCCAGTCTTATTCATTTGGCATTCGCCAGCAATGACAAATTATTATTCTACACATAAATAGATGGTTGTTCAAACCACCAGATTATCGGTTCATTTATTCTTTCCTCTTTATACTATATATATTGTTGCAGGCTTGTTGATCAATTTTGGCTTATCCCCTTTTATTGTTATTCCTATTATTTTACAGTTAAGTTAGAGAATGAAACCCATCAAGACCCGCGTCAGGTTTAACAGGATAATTAGTAATATTGGGTTGAATAAAAGTTTTGTGTGGTTTGAATAAAAGTTGTGTGGTGAGAATGTAGATAGAATAAAGTTTTGTAACAAAGAGAGTTCTTGAGACAGATTGTTTTTATTTGGGTTTGTAATAAAGTTAGTGTGTCGTTCTTGTTTTCAACTCTTAACCTTAAAAGATCCTGAGTAGCAGTAGTTCGGGGTAATTATCATAATTCTATTCCGCTTGTGCAGGTTTAGTGTGTAGTTAATGTTAATAATGCCCCAAATCTATACCCCGGATTTGGAGGGTGTTATAGTTGGCATCAGAGCATAGGTTTTAACCCTTGAAAAACAAGAACATTAGAGTTAAGATAAGATAGGAAGATCATATAGGATCGAAGTAAGAGTGTTAGGATTATTTGTTTATGTGATTAGAAGTTATGAGTTTTAGGATTGTGATTTGATTGTTCTTGTGTTATTATTGTTATATATATTAGATGGCTTCTTCGTCATCATCTACGGAGCGGACCGAGACAGACCCAGTGGTAGCACCTGTACTAGCCCCAGTATCAGTGGAGATTTTTCCTCCATTACCACCACCTCCACCATTGCCACCTGGACTAGCACCAGAGATACCCCCTCCACCAGAGGTACCAGATTTTGTTGATTATTTCCCATATTTTGAGTTGGAGATATCTGACTTTCCACCTTTGGAGTTTTCGATGTTTGATATTCCTGATATGGTTGACATTCCACAGTGGGAGGATTTAGAGCCCAAGGTTCCTGTGCCACCAGTTGAGATTCCAGAGATTCCACAGATGGAGCCTGAGTTAGAGCCACCAGTATATGCACCCATGGAGCAGCCTGTTTTGTTTCCTGCACCGCTTGCTGTTTATGCCCCTGTGCCCGGAGTATTCCAGTTCCCGCAGCCAGAGTTTATGGATGAGGTAGTAGTAGATGAGCCATTACAATTGCCTTCTCGAGATTCCCGCACGGATCTTCGTAGCATCACACAGTTACATATCAGCGGTACCAGTCAGAGAGAGAAGAGAGGGTTAGATGGCAGGATCAGTGTAGAGATATCCTTGGGTTGTTTGAGACACAGGCGGACGGTCCAGTTCGAGCACTTCACCCAGACTATATCTTGAAAGAGAGATTACGTCTGATCCACAGGGTTGGTTCTCAGGAGCTTACTGATTTGAGGCAGCAGGACATTAGTGCAGAGGCAGCATACCGCAGGGCGATGAGACTTATAGAGGCAGTGTTAGAGGCTTTGCAGGAGGAGCTGAGCCGTGTGCCACCAGGATTCTGATCTTAGCAGATGTAGGAATATTGTATCTTGTATATATCTGTAGATAGAGGCAGCGTAGTATTGTATCACTAGTTTGTATGAGTGTAGCCACTAGTTTTGACTGATAGCAGTGGTTGTACGACTGACATATCATAGACTTTTGTATCAAGCATTGACACCTGCAGCTGGTGTCCTACCTATATATATAAGATGAACCTTTTCACAGTTTTCTTTATTTTATTTTTTCAGTCATTTAAGCATTTACATTTATTTCATTGTTTTACCGTTGCATATTTTGAAATATTGTTTTATTTACAATATAGTTGTACCCTTTATGTTTTCAAATTTTAAAATTATTTTAAAAAGGATTTATTTAAACATCGCACTGTTTTATTCATTTAGATATTTAATAAATTGTTTTCTTTCCCCATATCAACTGTTTTAACGCTGTATTAATATTATAAAGACTGTTTTCATTCCATAACGCCTGTTTAGTATATTTTTATTAAGAGAACCCATTGTTTTATTATCAGGAAGATGGCACCTAAAAGAAAGGCACGGCCCAACTCGTCTAACGGAACTACCGAGGGCCGAAACGATAATAACCAGATGGATCAGATGTTTCATCTCATGCAACAGCAGATGCTGATGATGTAACAACAGATGCAGCAGCAACAACAGCAGTTTCAACAACAAATGCTACAGCAAGCCGCGCATCCAGGACAACAAGTACCACTAGCAGCACCTGCAGTTACTTTCAAGCAATTTCAATCGATAAAGCCTCCAAAATTTATCGGTTCCACAGATCCTACAAAAGCCAGAGCTTGGCTGAAGGAGATAGAAAAGGCTTTTACGTTGGTGAAAGTTGAGGAAGAACAGAAGACAGATTTTTCCAGCTACTTTCTGAAAGGCGAAGCCAATTACTGGTGGGAATCGAAGAAAGCTTTGGAAGGAGAAGGTGTGGTGACCTGGGATAGATTCACTGATCTTTTCCTGGAGAAATATTTTCCTCACTTCATGAAGAACCAGATGGAAATCAAGTTCCTGGAGCTGAAACAAGACAACTTATCGGTCGCGGATTATGAGACCAAGTTCACTGAATTGGACCAGATTTGTACCTGAGCAAGTGGATACGGATGAAAAGCAGGCCAAGAGATTCCTAGCAGGGACTGAAGCCATGGATTCGTAGCAGGGTAGCCGTATTTGAACTGACAACTTATACGGCTGTTGTTTAGAAGGCCATGATCATTGAAGGTGAAAGTGAAGCAGCTCAGAGAGAGAAGGGACCAGGAAATTCCCAGAATCGTTTCAACAGAAGGCCGGGATTTCAAGCTCGGGGATAAGTAAATGCCAGGAGACCAGAACAAAGCAACCAGAGGACGGGTAATCGACTTCCAGCCCCGAATCAGCAGAAACTTATTCGACCTTTTATACCTGATTGCAGAACATGTGGTAAGAAGCATACTGGGATTTGCAATAAGCCAAATATCACGTATTTCAAGTACAAGCAAAAGGGACACTATTCTGGAGAATGTCCGATGGGAAGGACAGAGATCACTTGTTTCCAGTGCGGAAGAAAGGGATATATCGCCAAAGACTGCAGATGAGTTGCAATGGCCGCTAGCGTTCCAAGGGTTTTAGCATTACCTCTACTACCACCACAAAATCAGCCCAGGGCAAGGACTTTCAACATGTCAATGAATGAAGCAGTACAGAGTCCGAATGTGGTTGCAGGTACGCTCCCTGTGAATTCCGTAAATGCTCTAGTATTGATTGATTCAGGAGCTACTAAATCTTTTATTTCTGAAGATTTTATCTCTAAGATAGACTGTGAGATTCAGTGGTTAGATGAAGTGCTAGTCATAAAATTAGCAAATGATGATCAAGTTATGGTAGATTAAGCATGCCCAAGTTGTGATATTGAGATAGAGAGATGTCATTTCTCAGTTGACTTGATACCTTTCAGGTTAGGGGAATTTGATGTTATTTTAGGAATGGATTGACTAGCTAGTAATAATGCTCAGATTGACTGCGCAAATAAGAAAGTGAAATTGCAGACTGAAAGAAATATAACGGTAATATTTAAAGGTGAAAAGCAAAGACAAAGATTCTTAACAATGATGCAGACGAAACGATTGCTATGCCAAGGATGTCAAGCTTATTTAGCCTATGTATTGGATACCAACAAAGAAAGTCCGAAGATTGAAAATATTCCTGTAGTTTGTGAGTTTCCCGATGTCTTTCCTGACGAACTTCCAGGACTTCCATCGGATCGAGCGATCGAGTTCACTATTGATTTGGCGCCAGGGACTGAACCAATTTCGAAAGCTCCATATCGAATGGCACCTATTGAAATGAAGGAATTAGCAAAGGAGTTGCAAGAACTTATCGACAAAGGAATTATAAGGCCAAGTGTATCCCCATGGGGTGTACCAGTATTGTTCGTGAAAAAGAAGGACGGTAGCATGCGACTATATATTGATTATCGTGAGCTGAACAAGTTAACTGTCAAGAATAAATATCATTTACCTCGCATTGACGACTTATTTGATCAACTGAAAGGAGCAACATGGTTTTCGAAAATCGACTTACGATCAGGTTATCATCAGTTAAAGATCAAGGTAGAAGATATTCCAAAGACTGCGTTCAGAATGAGGTATGGACATTATGAATTTCTCGTGATGGCTTTTGGACTGACGAATGCACCTGCAGCATTTATGGATTTGATAAATCGAGTATTCAAGAAGTACCTGGATAAGTTTATCATTGTACTTATTGATGACATATTGATTTATTCAAAGACGGAAGAAGAACATGCAGCACACTTAAGAACGACATTGGAGACGTTACGAAAGGAGCAACTTTATGCGAAATTTTCAAAATATGAATTTTGGTTGAAGGAAGTGCAATTTCTAGGACACATCATCAGTATTGAAGGAATTCAAGTGGATCCAGCAAAGATTGAAGTTATTCTAAATTGGGAAAGACCAAAGACGCCAACGGAAGTCAGAAGTTTCTTGGGATTAGCAGGTTATTACAGAAGATTCGTTAAAGATTTTGCAAAGATAGCCACACCATTGACGAAGTTGACGCGAAAGAATGAAAAGTTTGAATGGAACGAGAAATGTGAAGCAAGTTTCCAAGAATTGAAGAATCGACTAGTAACCGCACCTGTGCTTATTTTACCTGATGATCAAGGAGACTTTGTCATATACAATGACGCTTCGTATCGAGGACTCGGATGTGTTTTGATGCAACATGGAAACGTGATCGCATATGCTTCCAGACAGTTAAAGCCGCATGAACAGAAATATCCGACGCACGATCTCGAACTAGCAGCAATTGTGTTCGCACTGAAGCTTTGGAGACACTATCTGTACGGCAAAAAATGTAAGATTTATACGGATCATAAAAGCTTGAAGTATATTTTCACACAGAAGGAACTTAACATGCGACAACGACGTTGGCTAGAGTTAATCAAGGATTACGACGTCTCAATCAATTATCATTCAGGCAAGGCCAATATAGTAGCAGACGCGTTAAGTCGAAAGGAACGATTGAATCTGTTAACATCTTCAGAAGACTTAATCAAGGAATTCGATAAATTGGAAATTGAAGCTCGTGTTCTAGAAAGCTCTACTGAAATGATTTACGCTATGCCTTTTCAGCCGAAACTATTGGAGAAAGTAAGAAGGTGTCAAGAAAAAGTAATGGACCAGGAAATCGACAATTTGACAGGAGAAGAGATTACCAGTCAGAAGGATGCTAAAGGAATTTTTCGAGTTGCTTCGAGAATCTGGATACCTAATGTACCGGAATTAAAAGCGGAAATTTTGCGAGATGCTCATAGTTCAAGATATTCGATTCATCCCGGAAGCACAAAGATGTATAGAGACCTGAAGGAAAACTTGTGGTGGCCAAATATGAAGAGAGAGATAGCGGAATGGGTCAGCAAGTGTTATAAGTGCCAAAGAGTGAAAGCTGAACATCAACGCCCGAGCGGACTACTACAACCACTAGATATTCCAGAATGGAAATGTGAGCACATAGCCATGGATTTTGTAGTGGGACTTCCAAGGACGAAAGCAAATCACGATGCAATTTGGGTTATCATTGATCGATTAACGAAGTCAGCACATTTCCTTCCGATCAACGAAAGGTTTTCACTGGACAAGTTAGTGCACTTAAATCTCAAGGAAATTGTAATGCGTCATGGAGTACCCGTATCGATTGTATCGGATCGAGATCCCCGTTTCAATTCGAGATTTTGGAGACAATTCCAAAAATGCCTAGGAACCAAGTTGAACATGAGTACTGCTTATCATCCGCAAATGGACGGGCAAAGTGAAAGGACAATCCAAACAATCGAAGATATGCTACGTGTATGCGCAATAGACTTTGAAGGCAATTGGGACAAGCACTTACCGCTAGTTTAATTTTCTTACAATAACAGCTATCAAGCAAGTATCGGGATGCCACCTTATGAAGCTTTATATGGGAGAAAATGCAGATCACCTACATGTTGGGATGAAGTTGGAGAACGCAAGATTCTAGGTCCAGAACTGATTCAGCAGACCAAGGAAAAAAAAGAACTTATCCGCAAGCGACTTGAACCAGCGCAGAATCGACAACGTAAATATGCAGATCAATCTAGAAAAGATGTGGACTACCAGGAAGGGGAACATGTATTGCTAAAGGTATCACC
Source organism: Apium graveolens (assembly GCF_009905375.1). Classification (NCBI taxonomy): domain Eukaryota; kingdom Viridiplantae; phylum Streptophyta; class Magnoliopsida; order Apiales; family Apiaceae; genus Apium; species Apium graveolens. The sequence continues at coordinate 84,047,548 of NC_133649.1, forward strand.
ATGGAAGGGATTAACTAGGTTGGGCAACAAAGGCAAATTGAAACCTCGTTACGTTGGACCATTTGAAATTTTGAAGAAAGTCGGAAATGTTGCTTACGAGTTAGCTTTACCACCCCATATGCAGCATATTCATAACGTATTTCATGTATCTATGCTTAATAAGTACAACCCTGATACAAGGCATGTAATTGAATATGTAGCTTTACCACCCCATATGCAGCATATTCATAACGTATTTCATGTATCTGCAGATTTGTCATATGTAGAGCAGCCGATAAGAATTCTAGATCGTCAAGAAAGGGTATTAAGAAATAAGTCTGTATCATGAGTGAGAGTTTTGGGGAGAAATCCAGTGGTTGAAGAATCAACCTGGGAGCTCGAGAGTGATATGTTAGATAAATATCCTCAGTTATTTTCATAGTATGATTCTGAGGACAGAATCCTGTTAAGGGGAGGAGAATGTAACGACCGAGAAATTACGCTTGTATTATATTATAATAAAGATAAATTATGTGTATTATTATGTGATTAACTGTGTTGAGTCGTTAAACCCTAATTGCTATGTGTTACGTGTTGTCTGTTTTGATCCGAACGTGTTTTGGATATTTATTGAATGTTTTATCGTAAGTTATATATTTTGTATCAAAACCCGTACAGCTCAAACAGTATTTTAAAAGCCCGTATTTCAAACAAAATCATTGGTCCTATTTTTCCAAAAATAACCTATACCATATCGTTATTCTGAACCCCTAGACGTTTTACAAATTACCTTTTTCGTGAAAAACGACTTTTCCGGACCCCTTCGGGTACCAAAAACCCCACCAAAATCACATTTTTATTTTTATATGATCATGAAATTATCATACATCATTTTTCTTTGCATTTTTGTAATATTCACAATTCTTGGGAATTTTTGACATTTATTTTATATTTATTAAATATTTAAAAATTCATTATTAATACCAAAATTATAAAAATTGGGGCCAAATATTTTTAATAGATGTGTAATTAGACCCTTAATTTTATTTAGGGGTATTATTTTCATAAATATAAATACCTGATTTGTCATTAATTATTTAGTTAATTATAATTAAAAAAAATCAGAAATTCAAGAAAATATTTGTGGGGGTGAAGAACATCCAGAGAATTCAACTGCAGATTTGAGAGTGATTCTGTTATCCAAATCGATCATGTGAGTAACCAAAACAAAACTCTTGATCTCTACTTTCTATTCATACCATCAATTTCATGTTTTGTTGTTTAGATTTTCAATTCATATTTTAAGGTTCTTGGACTGAAATTGGGGTTTTTTGATTATGGGGTTTTGGGTTGATTTTCATGCTTGATATAGTTGTATATACTTGTTTACAGTCGATTTATGCTATTTATTTGAACAAACGATTGTTCTAAGTGTTAGTTCTTAGTTTCAAGTTTATACAATTTTATTTTAGTTCGTTTTTAATTTTCTATGAATCTGAGGTTATTTTGATTATAGGGGTTAGATTGTAGAGTTAATAAGCTTTAATTTAAGCTATTATGTGTAATTTTTGGTGTACGAAATCGGTACTTTGATTTTTGGCCGGAAATATTATGATTTTGATCGGAGAAATGGTTCCCGGGGTTATTAGACGAAGTTGTTGGCGTGATTGTATTCCTGGAGTGATTTGGAATGAAAATCTATTAAGAAACGAAGCAAACGATGTCCGTTTTACCTGGAAACCGAGCTCGTCGGATTCGGTTGCAGCTCACCGGAGTTGTTTTGTTTTTGGCCGGAGATGGCGACCTGTGCGACGGGGATGAAAAGAACGGTGGGACGAGCTTCCTGGGAGGCTGGAGAATGAAAACCTCGAATAACTTCGTCGTTGCTTCGCTGTAGTGGCAGAATTGGTTCGCCGGAATCGGGCCGCCGGCGTCGGCGTTTTCTGGGCATCCGATGTTCTTCGTGACCCGAGCCGACCCGTTTTCGACCCGGGAAACGACCCAGGTTTGATCTTCAAAACCCGATTCCCAGCTTCTGTTTTCTGTTTTTGGATTTTTAATTAATTTCTTTTATTGTATAAAATCAAAATCAGATTTTAATAATTCTAAAAATCTAATAAAAATTAGATTTAAATTTTGAAAATTATTAATAATAATTTCTAAATTATTTTATTAATTTAGAAATTCGAAATTAGTTATTTAATTAATTATTTAAATATTTATCTAATTATTTATTAGTTATTTAATTAATTAATAATTAGGTAATTAATTAATAAATAAGGATTAAAAATAATCGAATAATACGAATAATAATTCATAAATTAGTTGAATACTGCAAGTAACTCGTACATATTCGAATATTGATTCGTTAAGTTAGAATTATTAATCGAGCGATATTTATTCGAAAAGTGTTGTAATAATTATTCGTATCGAATAATTAAATACCGATAGTTAATTGATTAATAAATCGTATAAGTTATAATCATAATAACAATAGTTTGATAGTTATTCGAGGATCGCGAGTAGCTCGTAGTTATACGAGTAGTTGCTCGTGGAGTTAGATGATTCGAGTAATATTTATTTATTCGATAAATAGCGTATCAGTTAATTGTATTGATTGATTATTTGTGAATAATCGATCTAATCGAGTAAGTGATAATAATTTGTAAATAATTGTAATAAATTATAATTAATCCTAATAATTAGGTATTAATTATTTTAAAATACAATAATTGTTAATTAATTATTTAAAAATATAATTAAGGATTATTTAATTATAATTAATTATTTATAATTAATTATTAATTAATTAAATTTTGTTTAATCAATAATAATTAAACCGTTAGTCTGAATTGAGTGAAACGAAGACCCTTAGACTCAGAAAAATGAAACGAATCCAATAAAAAAGTGAAAAATCTTATTTTACCAATGAACAAAAAAAATAATTGTAAATCATAATTTCCTCTGAAAGAGAGTGGTCTTGTGATAGTTAATGATTTATAGGCCCTAAGAGGGGTAGAATCGAGTCAAATAAATCCTGAAAAATTATAATAAAATTAAATAGGGTTAGTTAATACAGGTATGAGTTTAGTAATAATTCTAAAAATATTTATAAGTCCAAAAATCAATAATGTGCTTTATGTGCTATGTGCTTTACGTGGTTATGTGAACCTTATGTGCTATATAATTATATATGTATATATGCGAGTCAGATAGAAACGCATGGGTAGATTGATAGGGTTATGTAGTATCAATTCGAGATACGCGTATGTAGTAAGTTATCTAAACAACTATTAAAGAAGGAAGAGATTTAAGTAGAATGACTTTGGAAGTCTTGTATGGTATTTTGAAGACCTATGAGCTAGAGATGTTACGTGGGAAGTCATTGAAAGCCAGCCAAGGGCATGTTGTTGATGGATCAAGTGCCTTGGTATCCTATGTCAGCAAAACATCTGAAGATGAACTTGAAGCTCAGACTCCAGTTTTTCCAGCTGTTGAGCAAAAAAACAAGGAGCCACAAAAGCAAGTCATTTTAGAGTTGGAAGATGATGAATTTTATCCCTTGATGAACTGGATGAGATGGACCATTCAATGGCTTATCTTGTAAGGAAATTCTCTAACATCAGGGTTAAGAGGACAAAGTACTACAAGAGCAAGGGTCAGACATCCAACAACAATAATTGGAAAGGAAAAAATCAGTTCAATTCAGCTGGAAAAAGTGGCTACAAGTCAGGGTCTGTTGACAGATGAAAGATAAGGTGCTATAACTGTGATGAACTAGGTCACTATGTCACTGAGTTTAGAAAGCCAAAAAAATGAAGAAAGATAAAGCTTATTTAGAACTGGAAGCAAAGTATGAATCACTCTTGAGAAAGCAACATGGAAAGGCTTATATTGTAGAGGGAAAAATTTGGGATGATACAGATGATGAGAATGACTGTGAAGAATATGGAAATTATGCTCTCATGGATCTAGAGCAAGGAGAATCATCTGCATCCAAATATGAATGTAAATTCTATGATCCTGAAGAATGTAAATGCACCTTTGTTCAAAGCTTGTGAAGTGAATTTTAGTGAAGAGGAGTTTGTCATCAAACAAGAAATTGTAGATGAAGACAAAGAGAAGAAAAATGCAGAAACCACACCTATCACCAAATATGAAAAGAAGCCTGTAGTAATGCCAAACTGCAAAGACACCAACAAATGAGACCGAAATTGAAAATACTAGGGAAAAAGAATAGAAATAGAAAAATAGGTGTAAACAAGAGCAACAATTATGCCTATATTGCAGATGCTCTAAGGATGCAATGTCAGCAATGTGGCTCAATAAATCACTTAACTCACCTTATAAAAAGGTTGTTAGTGAGCCAAAATTCGGAGCATGCAAGTGCAATGAGGCACTGACTGAAGATCCCTATTCCTTCTGTGATAAGCTTGATTTCATTCCTTGCAATATGAAGATTATGACAAGGTTGTCATAAGTTGAGAAAAGATCTTAAGAAAGTCAATCTTGGATCTGAGATTAAAAAGGATTTTGTTGATCAAACTATGAATGCTGCTCTTTTTTAATGTTTAAATTCTACTTCTGTAACTTCTGTGAAAAAAAAAGAAAGTACCCAACACGGCTTGGGTAGCTAAACATACTTAATCCTCATTGTGTGCATGGCAAGAAGAATAAAGTCATATGGATCATTGACAGTGGATGTTCCAGGCATATGACAGGCAATAGAGCCCTGTTATCATAGTTTGAGGAGATGGATGACCCATTGGTGAATTTTGGAGACAACAACAAAGAATTCATAATAGGATATGACAAGCTGATTTCTAGAAATGTTGTCATTGATGATGTAGCACTAGTTGCTGGTCTTGAAGTAAATCTTCTCAGTGTCAGCCAGTTTACAGATAAAGGTTTCAAAGTAATATTTGACAAAGAAGATTGTTTAATTACTAGCAAGAAAACTGGTGAAGTTACTCTGAAATGAGAAAGAAAAGGAAGCCTATTTGTTGCAGACTTGAATTCAGCAAACAAGGATGAAATATGTTGCTTTTACACCAAGGCATCCAGTGAGCAAAACAAACTTTGGCACAAGAAAATCTCTCACCTGAATTACGAAATAATCAACACCTTGGTGAAAAAAGAATTAGTGAGAGACATGCCAACTATAGAATTTCTCAAGATGAAGTTTGTGAGACTTGTCAAAAAGGGAAAATGAAGAGGTCTAGTCATAAGAGCTAATACTATAAATTCAATAAGTGCTCTATTGTAGCTTATTCATATGGACCTTTTGGACCAGTTAATGTCTTATCTATATCCAGAAAGAAATATGTATTGGTGATGGTGGATGATTTATCAAGATACACTTGGGTGTAATTTATACATTCAAAGGATGAACCTCCACACATCATCATTGAACACATAAAGAAAGTTAAGAAGCAGGCTGATGATCAAAATTGTGTGAAAAGATTGAGAAGTGATAATGGCACAGAATTCAAGAATTCAGCTTTAAGTGAATTCTGCAAAGACATGGGCATTGTTCAAGAGTTCTCAGCTGTAAGAACACCTCAACAAAATGGTATGCTTGAAAGGAAGAATAGAACTCTAGTTGAGGATGCAAGAACAATATTGCAAGATGCCAATTTTCTAACAAGTTTTTAGGAAGAAGCTGTTAACACTGAATGCTACACTCAAAATAGATATCTTATCAACAAAAACCTTGGCAAGTCACCCTACTCAATTTTTTCAAAAAGAAAGCCTACTGTAAAGCATCTGCATAAGTTTGAAAGCAAATACTTTGTGCTCAAAGACAATTATGAAAATGTTGGAAAATTTGACTCTAAAGTATTTGAAGCTATTTTTCTGGGATATTTATTGGAAAAACTGACTAAAAAGTTTATGTGTTAGAGAAAAAGAAAATTATGGAAAGTACAGATGTGACCTTTGATGATGACAAGTGTCCATGCCTGGAATGCCTTGATGAAAATGAAGATGAAGCTTTAAATTTTAAAAATCTAAATATTGAAAGTGATTCTGAAGATGAAGCTAAGATCAATACAAACAACGAGATGAAGGAAAAATCAAATGAACCAGTGAATTGTAAAGATCAGAATTCATCTCAAAGTGTAAATACACTTGAATGTGATGGCACAAGCTCATGCGGATGAAGAGATGATAATTCTACAAGTCATGCCAACAATGAAGAAAATACAAACAACTCAAGTCAACAAGATCACATCAGAAAATGGGATAGGAAGTCACACAACAGATGCTATAATTGGTGATCCAAATGCTGGAGTGAGGACTAGGAGTGCCACTGTAAATGAATGCTTGTATGCATGCTTTGTTTCTCAAATCGAGCCTAAGAAAACTGAGGAAGCTCTACTTGATCCTGACTGGATAACTGCTATGTAAGAAGAGCTAAATCAATTAGAAAGAAATGGAGTTTATGAATTAGTTCCTGCACCAAAGAACAGATAGTATCATCGGAACAAAATGGGTATATAGGAACAAAATGGATGAAAACGGAATTGTGACAAGAAACAAAGCAAGACTGGTTGCCAAAGGCTAGTCAAAAGAAGAATGAATTAATTATAATGAAACTGTTGTTCCAGTTACAAGACTTGAAGCAATAAGAATCTTTCTTGTATTTGTTGTCAAATGGATGAGAAAAGTATATTCTTTAATGGTGAATTGAAAGAAGATGTCTATGTGTAACAACCACATGGCTTTGAAGATCCAGAATATCTAAACTTTGTTTATAAACTTTTAAATGCTCTTTAGGGATTGAAGCAAGCACCTAGAGCATGATATGACACACTATCAGAATTTCTACACAAACATGGATCCACTAGAGGAACAATTGATAAGACTGTTCTATAAGCAGCATGGTGATGACATTATCCTAGTTCAAATCTATGTGGATGATATCATTTTTGGATCTATTAATGAGAAGCTGTGTCAAAGATTCTCAAGACTCAGTGTAGAGTGAATATGAGATGAGCATGATGGGAGAACTAAGTTACTTCCTTGGCCTTTAAGTTAGCCAAAGAAGTGATGGAATCTTTATCATCCTAACCAAGTATGTCAAAGACCTGTTGAATAAATTTGGAATGGTTGACTGCTCACCTGCATCAACACCTATGTCTACTGCTACTAAGTTGGATGAAGATAAGAAAGGAAAAAGTATAGACATTTCAGGTTATAGAGGAATGATTGGATCTTTGTTGTACTTAACTTCTAGTAGACCAGACATCATATTTGCAATATGCATGTATGCTATATTTCAAGCAAATCCTAACGAATTCCATTTGATGGCTGTCAAGAGGATTTTTAGATATTTGAAAGGGAACAACAAACTTGGGATTGTGATATCATAAGGGAACTGGTTTTGAAGCTGTTGGATACACATATACAGATTTTGCTGGATACAGCATAGGCAGAAAGAGTACAAATGGAAGCTGTCAGTTCCTTGGTCAAAGACTTGTATATTGGTATAGTAAAAAACAGCAATATGTCTCAACTTCCACAGCTGAGGCTGAATACATAGTTTCTGGAAGTTGTTGTACTCAAGTGCTTTGGATTAGAAATTAATTAATGGATTATGGCCTAGTTTTGCATAAAAATTTCCATTATGTGTAACAATACTAGTGCCATATCTATTGTTGCTAATCCAGTTAATCATTCCAGAGTAAGCACATTGATGTAAGGTACCATTTTATTAGAAAACATGCTGCAAATGGTACTATTAGCTAATTTTTCTTCAAACAGAAATACAATTAGCTGATATATTACTAAACCTTTGGATGAAGCAACTTTCACAAGACTTGTAGGTGAAATTGGTATGTTAAATTCTTTATCCTAAAGGCAAAAACTCAGCTAATGTGTTGCAGCAGATTAATTTCTGATAAATCAAAATTAATTTGATTTAATTGGAAATTAACTAAAATATAATTTATAAATATTTCAGGATTCTCTGTATATTTATTTTTCAAAATTCAAATTTAACTTGGAACTTTTCTAATTATAAGAAAAACTATCTAATTGTTAATTCACATTTTTAATATGTGAAATTAATATATAAGATAGATTTCAGTTAAAATCAAGAGTATGTAGAGAACTGAGTTCTCGATAAGTCTAAATGACTTGTCGATAAGTCATTTTGTGACTTTTCGATGGAGTTCTCGATAAGTGTCTTTTATGAGTTCTCAACTGGACATCTCGATAAGTCATTTTATGACTTCTCGACAAGCATTGTAGAGATCTGGATATACATATCAATATGGGGTTCTCTATAAGTGTAACTTTTAGACTTATCAATACCTCAGAACTGGAATTATTTAATTCAATAAATTATTTTAGTAAAATACTTTTGATATAAAATCAATTCTATTTTTATGTTAATTTATTCAATGTAAATTGGAACAATTCAGTCCAATTAGGACAAAATGGGTATTTATTCTACATCTCAATAAGTCATTATCTAGTTCTCGATATGAGTCTGGATAGTGACATCCCGACATGAGTCTTCTAATTCACGTGACTTCTCGATAAGCAAATATCAACCGTTTATTTCTTACTTCTCGACAAGTCACATCTCTAGCCTATAAATACCCAGACATCTCGACATAACCCCTTTTTACGCTTTAGAGATCTCAATTGACCTAATTTTTGTAAATCTTCACCGCTCTCACTCGTTTCAAGCTCTTTCTTCTCTAAACACTTACCCATTCAAACTCAAACTCTTTTAATAGCTACCAACAACGTTAGAGCTTTTATCCCAAAAGAGGGAACCTACTTGGCATTTGTTGATGCAACCCAAGCCCCTGACAACTTCAAATGTTTTGTGAGATTCATTGATGATTCCTATCTCTTAGGGGCCTTGACTGCTAACCATGTGCTTTACCTGGATGTATTGAATGAATTTTGGAACTCTGCGGTTATCAACATCATTGTCCATGAAAATCAAGCTGTATCTTTGGTGGTGTACTGCACAATCCAGGGTGTAGATATAAAATTCAATGCTAATGATGTCAACAAAGCTTTGGTTATTCCTACAGACAACATTATGGAGGTTCCAACAACACATGAATTGGCTAAGTTTATGGACTTCATCAACTACAGTGAGAAGATTGACATGGTCAGGCTGAATAAGAAGAACCTAACGAGAGAATGGTCTTTTGCATTTGACTCTATCATAAGAGCATTCACATACAGAAAGACTAGCTATGATAACATCTCAAGTATAGTGTAGAAGCTGGTGTTCTCCATGGCTTATAATAGACAACTCAATATTGGAAGCTTGATCCTGGAAGAACTGAGCATAAGGCTAACAATGCCTTTGGTAAGTAGAGGTAAAGAAATTTTCTTCCCTTGGTTTATAATTTCCACTTTAAACAATAAAGTAGATGACATCCATATGCTTGATGGTATAGATAGAAATCAAATAGACATTTGTAAACATGTGTAACGACCTTAACCCCGAGTCAGAAGTTGACGTCACGAACAACAACGAACTACTAAAAAATACAACTAAATCCATTATTAATACAACATAAACACAACCCCCTTTCCAAGATCTTTTACAGGTTTAAGTATGACTTAGGTTACACAATAATTACAAACCAACTTATTCAACAAATCTGACACACTAACTTAATACAGCAACTCAATAGACCACATATGGTCCAACACGACTACCTCAGAGGAGCCTGGTACGAAAAGAACCGGAACTCTGCCCTAACTACAACGGGAAAGTCTCCTAGGTATCTGCAATACATATATGAAATATTTGCAAGGGTGAGCAATCAATTGCTCAAGCTGTACCACTATATGAATAACAAGTAAAACAATTCATGATAAAACAGTTATAGGAACATAAATCATAACTTGTTACAGAACTAAGTAAAACATGTGTAAACTGGATATTCAAAACTAGCATGCTCTGTAAAACACTAACATCAGTCGTGTGCTGTGTATAAATACCAGAGTTTAATTTTAGCATGCTTATTCACATTTATAACTCAACTATATAAACCACTTGTTCAGTTACAGGAATCACAAAACCAAATTATATATGTAGTGGATATGTGAAGACAGCTGATCAGCCTATCAACACCAGACGGCTCCATCTGCCATCCCATAAACCTGTTCTGGAACTCAGAGACTAGCTAGGTCTTTGACCTGCTGGACTAATTGGTTAAGTAGTGCGCGCAACTGAGTTAGCCGCTCGCGCAACTGAGTTAGCCTCTTACGCAACCACAATAGGCCACTCTGACCTCTATCTATACAATATCTGATCATTTTTATCCAGTTTTCAAATCACTTATACATATCTCTGTTTAAAATAGTTCATTTAATAACACACATAAATTTTGTTCACAAAGCCATTTTTATTCGGAGATAGGTACCTTTTCGAAGTTACTTTTCTCCAAAACATATTTTAAACAAATAATTTATAACTACAGAGGATACGTAACTTAAAATGTTTATGTTCCTTGTACGAGAATAAAATAATAATTTATTCATATCAACTGAACCATAAATGTATAGTCAGGGGTACTTGTCTTGCAGAGCTTTACAGCTACTACTGATTGACCTTAGGACCGACTTGGATGCTCGGGCTTTATTGCCTTACTATTAGACTACCCTGGATCGGACGTCAACACTCGGATCCTTCGATTGGTACCTTGCTGAGCTTGTCAATTGATCACTAGGCTATCTTTAGTCCGACATCAACTCTCGGGTCTTCCGACTAGAACCTATAGAGTCAAAATATCCTTTGTTAGATGACCAATTATACTTGACATATGCTCACTATCAATTCTACCCAAACAATAACAATTCCCGACTCGTAAGTATACGTATTACTATAATACACATAGCAGCTAAGGTCCACGTAATCAAAACTCGGTTTGGTATCTATTTTCAGAAAATACATATAATTGTCGTTTCAGGAAAGCAGGTTCATTGGATTATTCTACAAAATAATTCACCATGATATGAAAGTAGTTTCCGTAAACTATTTATACATAGTCAATTATATATATTCGAATTGATATTAAGCCGATAATTACAAGATGACGTTCCCGTATTTTTGAAACTAATTTTCTTGAAAGTCGGACAGCGCATCCTCTGTTTATTGACCTTCCCGTCGAAACATAATCGACGCCAGCAACCAAACAATGATAGGCAACAATCCACTTTCGTATTTTCATTACATACAATTCAAATCCAATTTTAATGACATAATTAAATCTAATTTTTTATTAATAACCCATAACAATTCGAATACATATACAAAATAATTTACCCCATTTAATAATCAATTTTTTTAAAAAAAACGGAACCAAAACCTTAAGAATATGAACGAAAATTCCTAAACCTCGTATATAATAACAAAATAGTAATTTTATAAATTCTAGGACTCAATTTCGGAACATCACAGTCCACCGACGGCTCGCCGGAGCTCATTGCCGGCTGAAGCAAAACCCGGAGGTACCCAATCGAGTCTTCAATCCCGGTTTCACCGATAATCGATATTAACAACACAAATACCAAACAATTTCATCAAAAGCCGAAGCAGATTCAAGCAACTGAACATGACCCGAGAAGGGTTTTCAGAAATTCAAAGTCAACAAATACACATAAACACGTAACCATGCCGGAAAAGAAACAACGGCGACCCGAAAATAAAGACCAGGCGGCGGGGCCTTACTAAAGCGCAAGAGGAGAAAATAGAAGGTGGTGGGAATAGGGAGAGATAGGAGAGAAGAGACGGAAACGATAGAGAGGAGAGGGAAGCGAGAGAGATGCGTGAGAGATCAAGGGGAGGAGATGAGGCCGCGGGGGAAGGAACATAACCGGGGGGGGTTGTGGGTATAACTAATTTTTTTTCTCTTATTTTGTTTGTAATGCAGCACATAGCATTAGGATCTCTGATAGGCTTCCATGAAGAAATTGGATTAACGGGAGTACTACACGTGTATGTGCACCCCAGACGGCTTGGTTTTGACCCGCAATTTGTTTTTTTAATGAACAAATTTATAGGTAGATTTAACCCAAAAATTACCAAATAAATTTTAAAAATTCTCAGAATATTTAAAAACTAATAAAATATAATTTTCATAAATTTTAAAGTATTTTTTAAAATTCACATCAGACCTTCATTTTATGATTTAACGAGCAAACGTGCGGGTGAATTTAATCCGAAATTTTTTCAAAATAATTTTAAAATTCTCAAAATATTAAAAATAAAAGAAAAATATGAGTTTCATAATTTTTGAAACATCCAGGAATTTAATATTGAATTTATCCTTAAATACAATCAGAAAATCGTTCAGGGATAAATAATCAATGAAATATTGATTTCTAAATTTTATAAATTCCCAAAAATAATTATCAAAATTATAAAACCATAAAAACAATTTAGAGGAAATTCAAATATCTATGAAAATAAATTTTCAATAAAATCACTTTTAAAAGTGAAAATAAAACAATACGAGTCAGCATTTAATAATACAATTAATCCTCGAACACCATAGATTACCACCCCGCTAATATTAAACACAACACACTGCTGACAGAACCGTAACATATTTTATTTATTTATTTATTCAATAATTACACTCTTAATAACACAGAAATACGAGTCGTTATAACAGGTGTCCAAAGTTCTATTTGGTTCACTAACTACAAAGAATCAGGTAAAGGTAGTTCTAAATGTCACCTGACTTCATGTTGGAGAGATTTAGAACTTACCCTTACCCTATGCCTGATATGAGATCTAGTGCAATATCTAGCATAGCTATGGCCTCTCACCTGGTAGAAGTACACAAACAGGATAGCATATAAGGGCCTTCCACATTTGAGACCCTTCCTTTACAACCATTAGATGCTAGGAAGCCAACTACTTCATCCTATCAAAAAGATGGAGTTATTAAAAGGAAGAGAAAGCAAACGCCTATGGTAGTTGTTACTGAAAGTGGTGAGGATCAAACACATATTGAGTCACCCTTGTCAGGAAAGCCAAAGAAACAAATAAAGGTTGAGTTGACCACTCAAATGTCCATCTATGTATCTTATCAAAAAGATGCACTTGTAACAAAGGGGCAACAACAGACTTTAGTGGCACCTTCTCAACAAGGTATCACTAGTGAAATAAGCATCCTCCCCAATGCATCCAGTCAAGACTCTGCACCCCTTCTTGAGCACTCTCAAGAGGGTGAAAGAAGTCATTTGGTTAGCACACACAGCGAGAGCACATCACTTGAAACTCCCTCATCCATTCAGGGGGAGTTTCCAAAAATCATTCCTGAACTCACTCATCTCATTTCTCAAATTTCTTCATCTTACAATGAAAGGCTTGAATCTACTTCTCAAGCCTTGCCAACATCAAGTGACACAGTTCAAGAAACTGTGCTCATCACTCAGATACAATCTTTACATGGTGAGAGGCTACATGTTGAGGTATACCTTGATGACACCATAAAAAATACAGGGATTTTATCAGTTTTTACTGAAGACCTAGTGCAGGTTCCAATTGCACCTTCATGTACACAATAGTCTTCACAGACTGAAAGCTTTAAGGGTAGTACTCTTGATGGGGAGCTACTCAAATCCTATCCAATTTAATTGGAGGTTTCTCAAGCAAGAACAACTCCCCTCATAATCCTAGCTGACATTGCTTTGTCAATTGAAGCTAGGAGTACAATTGCCAATGATCCAGTTATTGGGGAGGCAAGTATTCAAGCACATTTAAGTGCTAGTCCCCTGCAAGAGGGACAAGGGTTTGGGGCCATGGTACATGGCAGTAACCTGGTCAAATCCCCTCAAATTCTAATGAAGGTTCACTCTACCAGTGAACAACACACTATCACAACCACAGTTCACATTGTGAGTTCAACTGTTAGACCTGTCATAGGTTCAGTTTCAACTTCCATCCCATCAACCTCAATAGATGTCAAGCCAACCTTCAACCTTAACTATAATATTCAAACCTCATCTCTCAATGGCTGCAAGATGTTCAAGATCAACCTACTTCAGTAAATGATCTTCTAGTTGATCAGCTTGCGGGCCTGGACAAACATTACTCAACAACTCTTCATAACTGATATGTCTAATCAAGACCTATCAGGCAATTTTGCTTTCATACAAGGAGGATGTTGAATAACAACAAGCTAAAATTGCAGATGAAGCTGAGCCGGATGGCAATGTAGATGCATGGCTTTCAAAGGATTTCAGTGTGAGTTTGGATAAGGCCTTGGAAAGATTTAGAGAAGAATATGTCACCATTTTGGGGAGCAATGCCAAGGTCCTCACACCACAAGAAGTATATAATGCCATCATAGAAGTTTACAAAGCACGGCTGAAGGCTTTCATTTCATTGGAAAAGCATTGGAGTAAACTCTGGATGGTCATCAGGAAAAGGTGAAGAAGCTTGTGGGTGACAGAATTGATTAGCTGGTGCCATCTCAAATTGAGATCAAGAACAAATTTAACAAGTTTATTTAGAAGATAACCACCTTTAGCTTAACTGGTGTGGATTCAAGTATCAAAAATCTAAAACAGTCATTTCTAGATCTGCATGAAGTTGTTCAACAATAAATATCAAGTAATAATGACACCAAGGTCAAGTTGAAACAGCTTCACAAGGCCAGATATGAACCTTTAGCCTTGATGATGGAGGAAATTAGAAATTCAGTTCAAGCTACTTTTGGTGCTCCTCTCTCTACCAACTCACGACCTGCTCTTTCTACTTCAACAAATCTGCAATCCAGAATCTTCAAACACAAGTCTCGGAACCTCAAACCTCTAATGCCTCTCTGTCAACTCAAGTATCACAGCTCACCTCCCTTGTCACCAGTCAACACAAGATATAAAGTCTCCAATAGACTCCCATAAATACTTATAGATGCAGATCTCAGTATCTTTGGGAGCTGTTATGGGTGCATTAAACATCCATCTTCAGAAAACAGCTCAACAAGTAAGAACCCAAATCCCTCCACATTCCACTATGCATGTCACCAAGACTAAGGGGGAGATGGAGTCCAAGCTATAATCCAGCCAAGTTGATAAGTAGATTTTATATCTACTTGGAACTCTTCATTGAAAGCTTAAGTTGGTGTTTTGAACTCAAGTTATTGGTATTTTTGATCTGTTTTTGTGTTATTTCATTTCAGGCATTAGTTAGATGAATAAATGAGCTTTGCAAGGAAATATGCTGAAAGGAGGTCATATTCTGAAGTCAAGACCATTCTCATGTTGAATAGCATCTCGATAGCTTCGCGTGGACTGTTGATTCATCAAATTCTGATGAACGGAACTCAAACTACAGCAGAAACAAGAAAATGAAGAAAAATCAAGAGGCACGGCGCGCCCGCGCGGGAAGCGGGGCGGCCGCACCAGGTTGACAGAGAGCGCGCGTTCCCGTGCGAGAGAGCGGGGCGTCCGCGCGGGATGCCTGTACCAGAATCCTGTTTCTACTTGAATTTGATGATTTTGAGGGTCCAGGTCGTCCAGAAGCCTATATAAGCCAACAATAATTTGTTTTTAATAACAAGGAGCCAAGGGAGAGCAATACGAAGACCTAGAGAGCACAGATGGCTACGGAAAATAAGACTTTTGTATTCTTCAATGTAGTTGATACTTTGTTGCTTATTTTCAATTTGTCTTTAAACCCTAGTACTCTTATATTATTTTATATCATGTTTTCATTGGAACCCATGGTGACAATGAGTTCGATTAAGAACTAATCGTTGTCATGGGGTTCTAACGGATTTATTTGTGGATTTCAATAGTTAATTATTTTAATATCTTTGTGTATGGTGATTTATGATTTTCTATTTTGGTTGTGCTTATTCGTCTTTGAAGCGTAGCTAACATCTAAGATTAGTTTGTTAATCTCTATTGAAGCGACACTGAATATAGAGGTTTAGAACTTGCCATGCTAGCATAGGTTTATGTATGAATTGACATGCATAATTTGTGGGTAATTTTAACCATCTTATTCGCCCTATGTAATCAAGATAGATAACTTGCTCTTCAACCATTATGTTTTCAATCTTTATAGACATATAGGGACTAAACATAATTGGTGTCTATTCAACTTCTATCTTAATTGTGGATGCTTGATAGTAGGGTATACGTATAACGAAAGTTAGCGTTACTAATTTTGTGTTATCTGATTAGTTGTCATCACCATCACATGATAGGGTTAAAGATATAGACTTTAAATGAAGTATTTAATGAAGTTAAAATCCCATATTTATTCTCATATAAGTAATTCAATCTTAATTCACTTAGTTAATGCTATTTAGTATAATCTCTCAGTTAAATCAAAACTTAATTTGTTACTTGTCTTAGCATTGAACGATAACCATACATTGTTGCATAAGTGTATAATATGAAATTAACTTAAACTAGTCCCTGTGGGAACAAACTTAACTTATATCTTATACTACTTGTGATCACGTGCGCTTGCGTGTATTTTCACGTATGTTTTAGTGCAAACAAGTTTTTGGCGCCACTGCCGGGGATTATCGGTGTTAAATTTAGTTTATGTGCTTGACATCAGTGGTCTTTAAAGTTCACTGACTCAGATATTTTACTTACTTGTTTACTTTGTTTGTGTTTCAGGTACTCTAGAGAGCGTGTATGCGAACATGTTCTCAATCTCGTAAGGAAACACTAGACGAAGTTGAAGTAGTTGAAGAAGTTTATGAAGAAGTTGAGAAAGTTGAAGAAGAAGCGATCATTGTAATGGGAGAACCAGCAGCGAATCCGAAAGCTTTGATGGATTATTCTTAACCAAAGATAAATGACATTCAGTCTAGCATTATCAGACCAGCCATTGCGGCTAATACCTTTGAAACCAAGTCTAGCATGATTCAGATAGGTGCAGAATTCAGTCTAGTTTGGGGGTTCTCCAACGGAAGATCCCAACATGCACATTAGGGATTTCATCGAGATCTGTGACACTTTCAAGTTCAACAATATTTCTGAAGATGTTGTGAAGCTGAGACTTTTCCCATTCTCTCTGAGGAATAAAGCTAAGTGCTGGTTGCATTCTCTACCACCAGGTTCTATCACTACTTGGGAGGTTATTTCTCGAAAGTTTCTTACTAAATTTTTCCCTATGGCGAAGACAGCTGCAATCAGGAACGCTCTTACTCAACTTGCGCAGCAATCGGGAGAATCTTTATGAGAAGCTTAGGAGCGCTACAAGGAGATGCTTAGGAAGTGTCCTCATCATGGAATGCCTGATTGGATGATTATCAATTGCTTTTATAATGGTTTAGGAGCATAGTCTAGACCCATTCTCGATGCAGCATCAGGTGGAGCCTTATGGGCTAAGAGCTATGATGAAGCTTATGAGCTAATTGAATTGATGGATGCTAATGAATATCAGAACCCAACTCAGAGACTACCTCAAGGCAAGGTAGCAGAAATTCTGGAGGTGGATATAGCTACGGCTATAGCTGCTCCACTAAAGGCATTAATGATGAAAGTGGATTCTTTGGCTAATTATGGAGTTAATCAGATCACAAGTGTTTGTGAGCTTTGTGCAGGTGCGTATGAGACAGAGCAATGAGCTATATCTAGTGAATCAGCTCAGTTCGTGAACAACTTTCAGAGGTCGCAGCAACAGGTTCCTACCACTTATCATCCTAACAACCACAACCATCCTAACTTCAGCTGATGCAACAATCAGAATGTGGTACAACAACTTTATCAACAGTCTGGAGCAAAGCAATTCAACCCTCCTGGTTTTCAATAACAGTATGCACCAAGACAACAACTCCAACTTCAACAGCAACCGCATGGAAGTGCAGGTCAATCTACTAATAAAAAATCTGAATTGGAGGAGTTGAGGCTTATGTGCAAAAGCCAAACAATTTCTATCAAGACTCTGGAGAATCAAATAGGGCAAATTGCCAATGCTTTGTTGAACCGTCAACCGGGAACTCTTCCTAGTGATACCGAAACTAATTCAGGCAAGAGTAAAGTCAAGGAGCAGTTGAAGGCAATCCCGTTATGGTCTGGAAAGGTCACAAGCCCCCAAATTCAGCAAGACGAATATTCTAAAAATTCTATTCAGAATGCAGGTGCATCTGCACCTTTGCCAATTCCAGAAATTGAGATTGTAGCTGCAAAAATTTGTGTAGAAGGATGTCGAGGTGGAACCGAAGAAGAAATTTGTTAAAAGCAATCCTCCTGAGGATAATATAGGGGATAAACAGGTCTACCCACCTCCGCCATATCTTAAAAAACTTCAGAAGCAGAAGTTTGATAAGCAATTTGCCAAGTTTTTGGAGGTTTTCAAGAAGTTACACATTAGCATACCTTTTGCTGAAGCTCTAGAACAGATGCCGAGCTATGCTAAGTTCATGAAGGGTATTCTATCTCGGAAGCTAAAACTTGATGAGTTGGAAACCGTTCCTCTAACGAAAGATTGCAGTGTTGTGCTGCAATAGAAACAACCTCCTAATCTTAAAGATCCAGGAAGCTTCACGATACCTTGCACCATTGGAAATCAGTCGTTCAACAAGTGTTTGTGTGACTTGGGAGCTAGCATCAATCTGATGCCCTTGTCCGTATTTAAGAAACTTGGACTACCTGATCCAAAACCTGTGAACATGTCTTTGCAACTGGATGATCGTTCCATCACTTGTCCGCGAGGAGTAGTGGAGGATTTATTGGTTAAGGTGGATAAACTCATCTTCCCTGCTGATTTCATCATTCTAGACTTTAAGGAGGATAGGAAGATTCCCATTATCTTGGGAAGACCATTCTTAGCTACGGGCCGAACTCTTATCGATGTGCAAAAGGGTGAACTAACCATGAGAGTTCAAGGTCAGGATGTCACGTTCAATGTCCTCAATCCAATGAAATTCTCCACTGATGAAGAAGAGTGCTTTAAAGTAGAGTTGGTTGACTCCGTAGTGACGTCGGAGCTTGATCACTTGCTAAGGACTGACGCCTTAGAAAGAGCTTTAACGGGGGATTCTGATAGTGAAGATGAAGAAGGGGAAGAGCAGATGCAATATTTGAATGCAATCCTGTGGAAGAGGAAGTTGGATTTACCATTCGAGTCTCTTGGATTGGAAGAGCTGAAAAATTTTCCAAAGCGTCTCAAGACATCTATTGAAGAATCTCCTACACTTGAGCTTAAACCAATGCCTGATCACATGAGGTATGCATTTTTAGGCGATGCATCTACTTTTCCTGTTATTATTGCATCTGACCTTGTCATTCCCAAACAAAACAACAAGAATTACAGAAGGGGGGTTGAATGTAATTCTGGCTACTTTTTGAGATTTTAAAAATGTTCTAACTTAATATATATAACAGTGTTTGATTTGCAATAATATGGAATGGAAGAATAATAGAAATCAAAACACTAAGTAATAAAACACAAAGCTTTAAAACTTTCTGGTGGATTTGAATTTATCCACCAGATATATATATATATATCAAATTGAGAACTCTGTGATGCTTTGAATAGCACACAGCTACTTTACAAGTGAACAAACAAACTTACAGAGAAATTCTTAGCAAATACAACCTTATCTATTTCTCGGGAAAATTTAAGCTTTCTTATTTACTTAGTTCTACTTGCTACTCTTGATTTATATATCACCAAGTTACATGATAATAAGATAAGGCAATAAAATAAAATGAATCTAGTCTAATATCATGCTGCTACATTACTCTATCCAGCATCTTTGAATATCTTCACATTTGCATGGAAATGGTAATGCTTCTTTATTCTCAAAATCCAGCTTAACAGGCTGCCGAATTCCTTTTGCAAACACCCGACGCATACGACTGTGTTGTCACTATCAACAACTATTTTGAATATGATCATCCGTCGGGACTAAGTTTGTTATTATCCGTCGGGAGCCTTTGTAGATTATCCGTTGGGAGTCTTTCTTCCACTTGACTCTATTTCACTTGTACAGGATTACAAGACATCTTATATTTATAATTAGCCAACCTATTCAGTACATCAATCTAGCAGTCATTATGACTTACAGTATCCTACAACATCTACTCAACTAGAACATGTTATTTGCAGAAATGTGCTACAATACTTATTCTTACATAAGCTACACTCTCGATGGATGTTCAGTTGTCATCCGACGGGACTGTAGAGTTCATCCGTCGGGGTTATATTAAAACATCCGTCGAGAGCTACAGATTCACTAAGTTAAATCTACTAAGGTGTTTTGTTTAACTTGTCATCAAGTTCACAACATATCCTAACAATCTCCCCCAATTTATGTCTACTGAAATTGTAGCCATAAATTAAAGATACTTGATGATAACAAAACACCTTAAATGTACAGATTGAAATATATTAGATAAAACTGATAAGTGCTAGAATTTATTGAAAATTGAACAAAGTAAAGTGTACAAAGAGTTCTCACAATCATTATCAAGGTGCTCCTCTAGTCTGAGCAGATGATTTCTATTTCCTTGATTGTCTGCATTTCTTCCCAAGCTTCCTGTTGTTTTCCTCTATTTGATTTTGAAGCTGCCTATGGAATTCAAGTTCTTCAGCATCTGAAAGATCCAGTTTTTCTTGCATTTCCAATAGAGTCTCATTGATAGAGATACTCAATTGGTCATCCAGTCTGAAGAATCTTCTAACACACTTGTCATCCATGAATTCCATCAGCCAATAAGGCCTCAAATGCACTCTATTTCATGTGAAGGGAATTGATAGAGTCTTTGGGAGTTCATCCTTGGCTTTATTACTCCTTAGATCTTCTATCTTCTTTAGGATCCAATTTCCTTGCAGTTACATTGAATCCAAAGTTTTTCTTGAAGGATGAGAAGATTTTTATCAGTACAGAGCAGCTTTCTTGAAGAATCTTGTGAAGAGGCCATGTGATTTCTTTACCACCTTTGTACTTGAATACCAGTCTTTCAGGAAGATGTATGTAAGCATCAATTCCTCTTACCCCTTTCCAATTCATCCAAGTAGAGATTTATATGTGAAAATTCCTTGATGTCACAGCTGTATAGTAGATCTCCCTTGTTGACAGTTGGTTGAGTTTTGGCTAAGGTTTTGGTTCTGAGATTCACAGGCTTGTCCTTCTTGATTGCTCTTGACTTTGTTTTCTTTGGCTTGTTGAAGATATGTAAATTTAGTTCAGGAATTGGCAAACTTTCCCAGTCTATTGGCTTATCCATGGGAATTATAGGCTCACCATGAAACTTCTTTGTTGGATACACCTTGAATTCCTCATGTACCACTGAGGGCTTGGATGTTTGAGTTGAAGTTGTAGACTGTCTGGGAATGTAGTCTTCCATTTCCTCATCACCGAAGTCCAATTTTCTTTTGGAATGAAGTTGTATCTGAATTTTCTTTTCTATTGAGGTTCATTGAGCATTTTCTGATCTTGAGCTTCAGTAATCACAGGTGGTTTCTCAGAAATCTCAGTTGTAGTTTTCATATCTTGAAGTTTGGCCAAGATAGCAGCTTGCTTCTTCTTTTGTTTGAGCTTTTTAGCATCAAAAGCAGCCTGCTTCTTTTCTTACTTGATTCTTTCTTTTTCTTCCTTCTTGGCTTCTGCAAACTGAGGGTGTCCATCCACCACACAGATTTCTTTACCATTCCTGTAGATATTGGCAATTCTTCTTTTCCGTACTGAATCAGTTGGATCTTTGAAGAATACAATGGACCTTGCCAACAGCTTCTTTTTATCTGGCCTTGGAGTCTCAAACATAAGATCCACAGGATTTTTGTCTAATGACTTTGGATAGTTCTTCTTAGGCTTCAACACCAGATTGGCCTTTGGAGACTTTATGCATGAAGGTTGGCCCTTATCCAAGCTACCTAGACTCATTTCATTCACAGAGATTTTCTTGACTTATGAGTAGTGATGAAATATCTTGTCTGGTTTCTGTATCTGACCAAATTTCTTCTGAATTTCTTCATCTATTTTTCTCCACTTGTCATCCAATTCCTTGTCAACAGCTGCAACATCAAGCTTTTTGAGATTTGACTTTGAATCCAGCTTAGCAGCTGCTATTTGGATCAGATCAATGTTGTCTAATACTGGTGGCTTTGGTAAAGTAATTTCTGGAACTATTACTTGACTGATTTGAGCATTTATCACATGCTCCCCCTCAATGATTTGCTCTCCTTGACTAACTGGGACAATTGAATCTTTCTCCCCCTTTTTGTTATCATCAAGTAGAGTGGAGGTAGAAGTTTGTGCAACCACCATCTTTTGAAGCAACTGAGTTTGCTGTGCTTGATGTAAATGAATAGTTGTGAGAGAGGCTTCTATTTCTTTCAGTCGGGTATCCAGGGAATCCACTTTTGTTGCAATATTAAAATTCTTCCTTAACTGTCTGTTGATGTCAAACACTGTTGTATTTGGAAATTTGGCATCCAATCTTTCATAGACATCCTTCTTGACTTGGTCAATCTCTATTTTAATTGAAGTGACATCCAGAGATTGTATTTGATGTAGTTGTAGAGAGTTGAGGTGTGCATGTAGAAGCTTCTTGATGCTAGCATTAATGGTGGCTTGAAGAGCATTCTGTGTCTGTTGAATTATATGAAAGAGAGTGGACTTGAAATGGTGTTCATCACAATCTTCAGAAAATGCCCAAGATGGAATGTTTGATCTAGAGCTGGGGTCTGCTTCTCTCCCTATATCCATTAGCTCTTCTTCATTATCATCTTCATCTCCAAAGAAGTCTTCAGAGCCACTTGTGCCCTACTCAATATCATCATCAGCCGTGGGAGGCATGGCTGAGATGGCATCCTTTGCCCTTTGCATTGAAGCAGTTGTATGCACCAAGTTTAGCATCCTTTCTGCAGCCACATTATCCTCTTCAGCTAGAACTTGATAGGCTGACATAGGGTGAGTTAATGCCTCAGCTTCAAAAGAAACAAAGTCTAAAATAACTTGGTATTCTTACTGAATTAGCTCCTTCTTGTCAGCCTCATTGACATCCATTAACTCGCTTAAAATGGGCTCTTCCCATTCAGCTGTACCTGCTTTTCTCTCATTCTCTCTCTTTTTTTGCATCAAGGGCTCTCCTTGGCTCACCACCCTCACACCCTCACCTTCACCTACTAAGGTGGAACTCCTTTCACTCTCTTTTGTGAGGCTGGAAGAAATAGCCTGCATGATTTCTCTCTTTTCCTCTCTTTTTTCCTGAGAGCAACTCAGCCTCTCACTCAATTCCCTCCCTTCCCTCAGTCCTAAGAGTGATTGTACAACTACTAACTCATCCACACTTATAACAATTGTTGAAATTTTAGTGTGTGTAGTGAATACCGACGGATGAGGAACATCCATCAGGGTAGTAGTTAGGATAACTGACGGATGACTACTGTTTAGCACATCCGTCTGGATACAATCACAAACCGACGGATGAATAATATCCACCGGAATAGAAGAAATGATAGAGTTTGGAGTGGAAACTATTGTAGACTCTGTGCAGATTGATGATAATTTGGGCACATATGTCTCATCAGTTCCTGAAAGAATTGGCAAGTGAGCCAGAAATCATCTAAAAGATGATGCTCACTTGCACTAGATTTTGGCTTCTCCAACAGAGTTAAAGAAGGAGAATCATGGATTGATGTGTTGATCACATCCACATCCAGAGAATTTATGGGAGAGTTTGGTATTTGTGGTGCTTCTATGATTAAATATTTTGGCTGTGACTCCATATTTGTTGGAGCCACATGAAACTGAATTTGAGGTGGTGTAGTGACTAAGTCTTTAGATGTAGTTTGCACTGTGTGTTCCCTGTGCTTCCCCAATGGTTTTGGATCTCTTCTTTCTGGCATAAGTTGGGGGTGAGCTTTTTTCCCTTACCCTATTGGCCTGTGCTCCTGGTTGGGAGCTTGTTTCAATAGTAACATCCTTTTGGGAGGATGAAACTAGAGTTGTGCTTATTTCCTTATTAATCACCACAGTTTGTTGGGAAACTATGGTGTGGCTAGGCTTGGGTACACTCACCTCTCTATCCTTATCCTTGGGGTTTCTTTGATGTTCACCCTGTCCCTCACCTATCTTACCACCCTTCACACTCCCCTCTTTAGTTTTGGTAGATTTTGCAACTGGTTTCTTTTGAGGGAAACCAGAGGGGGTTTTCTTTGTTTTGGATTTGGAAATTTTTGTTTTGGTGGCTTGGGTAAACATCTGTTGGGTCATTGACACAGATGCCATAGCCACACTCAAAGGCAAATAAATTTGGGAGGTAGGAATAGTAGAGACAGTGGTGCTTACCTCACTTACCTGAGGGCCCTCCATGATTGGAAAATAGAACAGGGGCACCTCTTTGTGATGACTTGCTCTGTTAAGATCTGCAATCACTCTCCTTTCTTGAACCCAACAATCCAGTTTGTTGGTTGGGTTCTCAATAACAATATCCTCAATAAGATGGTTAGCAAGAATCATAAAGAATCTAGCATAATAGACATTTTTAGCTCTCTTTTTAATTTCCCCTAACTTGTAACCTAACTCAAACATGATCATGTCACTGAAATTATAGTACTTATCAGTAGCTAGCATATAAAGCATGTTAAGCATGGCAGTGTTGACAGAATGAAAATTACTTATCTTACCAGAAAACACCTTGGTAACTATATCACACAAATAACTCCACTCTTTTCTAAGACCTAGCCTTCTAATCTCACTTAATTTAGTGGTAGGAAGAGCATAGCCAATAGAATTAAGCATGGTAACTAAATTAACATCTGTGTGTGGTTCAGTAGTAGTGTTCTCAGGAATCTTAAAGCATGCTTGAATTGTATCACTGTTAATGTAGAATTGCTTACCTTTAAGAGTAAAAGTTATGGTTTTGTCAGTGGATTGGTACATAGTAGTAGTCCATATCTCCTGCACAACTTCACAGTAAATTGTGGGTGATTCTCGCATGGCATAACTGAGTTTGCATCCCTTCACAAAGTCCATCATTTTGTGAAAATCTTCAGATGCAGGAATTTCTTTATTCACAAGAGCAGCGAAGTTGTTCTTCTCATAGATGAATCCTGACTGAGACATGATTTTGACTACTGGTGTCATTGTTAAAGTGAGGAAATTTACAGTGAGAAAGAGGATTTTTCTTTGAGGAAGAAGATAGCAGTTAGTTGCAATAGAGAATGATAAAAGTTAAAATAATCTTGAAGTAAGGCTTTTATGTATTTTCAGATTAAAAAGGAATAAAAATTAAAGTTAAAAATTAAAGACCCAATCAAAATTGCCCAAAATAGACGTTTAAAAATAAAATAAACTTTCAAAATTTTGTTAATTATTCGTCATGATATACTTACAGACTGTAAGTATATCTGATGGATAATCTTCAGTACTTTTAACGGCTAAAATGTATACAATTCGACGGATGAGAATAAAGCAATTATCCGTCAGGTATAAAATAATCCAGAATGGTAATTGATTTTTACTAAGCTATTCTATTTCAACGGATGATCAAACTCGATGGATAAAGATCATCCATCGAGATGTAAATTTTGACTTAGCCAAAATTTCATCCAAGACTGAAAGATCAATTAAATTTCTGGCTGCATTTCAACTTGCAAATTAATTCATATAGATTTAAGAGTAATTAAGCATACCTAACTCACTTACCAACCTTGAAAAGGTGGATTCATCCAGTGGCTTGGTAAAAATATCTGCAAGATGCTTCTCACTTGAAATAAAATGTAGCTCCACAGTACCATTCATTACATGTTCCCTTATGAAGTGGTACTTGATATATATGTGCTGATTCTCAGTGATGGCTATTGCACTTGTGTTATCACAGAAAATAGGAATCCTCTCAACTTGCAAACCATAGTCTAGCAATTGATTTTTCATTCATAATATCTGTGCACAGCAACTACCAGCAGCAATATATTCAGCTTCAGCTGTAGAAGTGGAAACTGAATTCTGCTTTTTATTGAACCAAGACACAAGCTTGTTTCCTAGAAATTGACAGGTTCCTGTTGTACTCTTTCTATCAATTCTACAACCTGCATAATCTGTATCTGAATAACCAGTTAGATCAAAACAAGAATCTCTAGGGTACCAAATGCCAAGTTTTGGTGTTCCCTTGAGATATTTGAAAATTCTCTTAATAGCTATTAAGTGAGATTCTCTAGGATCAGCCAGAAATCTAGCACATAAACATGTAGCAAATATTATATCTGGCCTACTAGCTGTTAAGTACAGAAGTGAGCCAACCATGCCTCTATAACTTGAAATATCCACAGACTTTTCTGTAGTGTTTAATTCAAGCTTAGTTGCAGTGGCCATGGGAGTTTTTGCAGATGTGCAATCCATTAGATCAAACTTCTTTAAAAGATCAAAAATGTATTTAGTTTGACTAATGAATATTCCATCACTAACTTGCTTAACTTGTAACCAAGAAAGTAAGTCAGTTCTCCCATCATACTCATTTCATACTTACTTTGCATCAATTTGGCAAACTTTTTGCAAAGTTTCTCATCTGTAGAGCCAAAAATAATATCATCTACATAAATTTGGACAAGTATACTAGAGCCATTAACATTTCTGAAAAACAAAGTTTTATCTACAGTACCTCTTGTGAAGTGATTTTCCAAAAGGAACTTTGACAGAGTGTCATACCAGGCTCTAGGTGCTTGCTTCAGTCTATAAAGTGCTTTCAAAAGATAGTAGACATGTTCTGGAAAATTTGGATCTTCAAAACCAGGAGGTTGACTGACATAGACTTCCTCCTCCAAGTCTCCATTCAGAAAGGCACTTTTCACATCCATTTGATAGACCTTGAAATTGGCATGGGCTGCATAGGCTAAGAAGATTCTGATGGCTTCAAGTCTTGCAACAGGAGCAAATGTTTCATCAAAATTTATTCCTTCTTATTGACAATAGCCCATAGCAACCAATCTAGCTTTGTTCCTGACTACTATGCCATTTTCATCCATCTTGTTTCTGAATACCCATTTGGTGTCTATTGAATTCTTTCATTTAGGCTTGGGAACCAGCTTCCATACATTATTCCTTTCAATTGGTTTAGCTCCTCCTGCATAGCTAAAATCCAATCAGGATCCAATAAAGCTTCTTCTACCTTCTTTGGCTCTTCCTTGAAAAGAAAGCTACTGTATAGACATTCTTCTTGAGTTGCTCTCCTTGTTTGAACTCTAGAAGAAACATCACCAATAATAAGCTCAAAGGGGTGATCTTTTGTCTATTTTCTTTGTTGAGGTAGATTAGCTCTAGATGAAGAGGCATCATTGTTGTCTTGATGTGTGACTGAGTTTTGATTGTTAGAAACTCCCCCTGAGTTTGTGGATCTTTGATTTGAGAAAAGGGAACTTTCTATAGGTGATATATCTTGATTTCCAGCTTCTCTTGTTAACCTGACGAATGGTGAGTTTTGAGTACCGACGGATGAAGCTGGTTGTCTCCCGACGGATAACGGAGATTGCCTCCCAACGGATGAAGCATTATGCAACTCGACAGATGTTGAGTTTTATGCTTCATTGGTAGTAGATTTATCTGTATTATCCTTAGACACTGTATCTTAATCACTTTCATCATCACTGTCATCACTAACCATCTCCACATTGTCGAATTTGAGGCTCTCATGGTAATCTCCATCTTTCAGTCCTTCAATCTTTTTATCATCAAACACAACATATATTGATTCCATAATAATGTTGGTTCTTAGATTGTAGACTCTATATACTTTACCAACAACATATCCAACAAAAATTCCTTCATCTGCTTTAGCATTAAACTTCCCATTTTGATCAGTTTGATTTCTCAGAATATAGCATTTGCAGCCAAAGACATGAAGAAAATTTAGAGTTGGCTTCTTGTCCTTGAACAATTGATAGGGAGTCATGCATCTTGCTTGATTAACCAGAGAAATATTCTGAGTGTAGCATGCAGTATTCACAGCTTCAGCCCAGAAATAGGTTGGCAGTTTAGATTCTTCAAGCATTGTCCTTGTAGCTTCAATAAGTGATTTGTTCTTTCTTTCCACTACTCCATTCTGTTGTGGAGTCCTTGCTGCTGAAAACTCATGCATAATTCCATTTTCCTCACAAAATGCTCTCATGACAGAATTCTTGAACTTAGTTCTATTATCACTCCTGATTCTTCTAACCTTGAAATCAGGATGATTATTGACTTTCCTTATGTGATTGATGATGATTTCACTAGCCTCATCTTTAGACTTTAGGAAATATGTCCAAGAGAACTTTGAGAAATCATCTACAATTACTAGGCAAAATCTTTTCCTTGAGATGGAAAACACATTGACTAGTCCAAACAAATCCATGTGAAGCAGTTGCAAAGGCTCTTCAATTATTGAATCAAGTTTCTTCCTGAATGATGCTTTAATCTGCTTCCCTTTTTGGCAGGCATCACACAGTCCATCCTTAGAAAACTCCACTAGAGGAATGCCTCTAACCAGTTCTTTCTTTACTAGCTCATTTATTGTCTTGAAGTTTAAGTGGGATAGCTTCTTGTGCCATAGCCAACTTTCATCTTGACTTGCTTTACTGAGAAGAAAAGTAACAGATTCTGCATTAGATGAGTTGAAATCAGCTAGGTACACATTTTATTTTCTCACACCAGTGAGAACCACTTTATTGCTTCTTTTATTAGTCATAACACAGGATTCTGAATTGAAGGTTACTGAGTTACCTTTATCACAAAGCTGGCTGATACTCAACAAATTGTGTTTGAGACCATCCACCATGGCAACCTCCTCAATGATGACATTGTCCTTTGAAATCAAGCCATATCCCACAGTATAACCGTTGCTGTCATCTCCAAAAGTAATACTTGGGCCAACTCTCTCCTTAAATTCTGTGAGTAGGGTAGAATCACCAGTCATGTGTCTTGAACAACCACTATCCAAGTACTAAAGATTCTTTCTGTTTCCCTGCACACATCAAAATCAAATCAAGTTGATTTTGGTACCCAAGTTTCCTTGGGTCCTGCCTTGTTAGCTTTCTTTTTCTGTTTCTTAGGCTTTATCTCATTTGACTTAGGGATATCAGATTCATCCTTGGTCATTTGAGTTGGGCCTTTGAAACCATTCATTGCAACAGAATTATCATGCATATTGTAATCAAGAGGGAATGACATGCTGTTAGTAAACATGTTATTCCAGTAAGGCATGCTAAATGGCATTTGTGGTATGCTAAATACAGCATAATAAGGATTAGGTACAAATGGCAGCAAACTGAGCATTCATATTCTGTGTAGACACAACATTCATAGGCATGGGAGGCATGGCATTCATGTTAGGAAATTGAGGTGGCACAGACATGGAAGTAGGCATGGCATATTTGCAATTAACAGACAAATGATTTACACTACCACACTTGACACAAATTTTTCTAGGAGCATATTTATCAGGTGTGTAGTTATTGTGTTTGTTAATCCCTACTTTACCATTTCTATTGTTTTTCTTTTTAGTCTCTGTTTTTACCTCAATCTTTTCAAGTCTGTCACTTAACTGTTTGACAGTCATGTGACCAACATTAGCCTTTTTCCCTTTCTTAACTTGACTTGATTCTCCTGAAACAAAGTTCTTGGAAACAGACCCATACTTCTCATTCAGCTTAACAAGTTTGGCTTTACTGATAGGCTTGCTCACAGCCGACGGATGAGGATTTTCATCATTCTACGGATAACGTTTTTTGTTATCCGACGGATGATCCTCATCATCTGTCGAGTTTATATATGTTAGAACTCCATCTACCAAATTTGGTTCTAGTTTCTCTTTGTTCTTTTTCCAGGATGCATCACAGAAAGACTCAATTCCTTGAACTTTGGTGATTTGAGCATGGACATCCCTGGATGTTTTCCATGCTTTAATAACCTCTTGTTCACGCTCGAGCTGCTTCTTCAAAATTTCTTCTTTCTTCAAGGACTCAGTTAATTCCTCCTTGGCAATCTTACACTCAATTCTTAACTTCTCAAAATCAATGAACTGAGACTCAAGCACATTATTTCTCTCACTTAAAAACAAATTGTTTTATTTGATTTTAGCATTTTCTTTAGTAAGAGACTTAAGTGTAACACGCAAATGATATAACTCTGTAGTCATGTCATTTATGTCATCATTACACTCAGCTTTAGATAAATGTGCAAGGTTTGTAGTAATTACCTGATTACTTGAAGATCTTGTTTCTGTTTCATCAGACTTGGCCATTAGGGCTAGATTAACATAGCTGACATCTTCATCTTCATCTTCATCCAGACCATCTGTTGCCCAGTCATTTTCTTGTGTTATGAAAGCCCTTTCCTTTTGTTTGAGCAGTTCAAAGTATTTTTGCTTATAATCCACAGGCTCAAACTTTTTCTTACTGGAATCTGACTTCCTACACTCACTGGCAAAATGCCCTGCCAAGCCACATTTGAAACATTTGAATTTTGATTTATCCACCATGTTTCTATTTGGCTTGGATGCTCCAAAGTTCTTCTTGAACTTTAGCTTGGCAAATCTCCTGGAAAGAAATGCTAGGTGTTCATCAATGTCCTCCATGTCATCTTGGCTCAAAGAATCTTCACTTTCTACTGCAAGCCCCTTGCCCTTGTTCTCACAGACCCTTGAATTTGATTCAATAGCTTCCATCTTTATCTCCTTCTCTTTCTCCAACTCAGCAACTAGTGCAATAGATCCTCCTTTCTTCTTTCCTCTCTCCATACTTTCATCTTGCTCTATTTCAAGCTCATAAGTTTTCAAGATGCCATACAGTCTCTCCAAAGTAAACTCCTTATAATCTTGTGAGTTTCTTAATGAGACTGTCATTGGTTTCCATTCCTTTGGAAGAGATCTAAGGAATTTCAGATTGGAGTCTTTTGTCTGATAGATCCTTCCATGCAACTTTAGAGCATTTAGTAGTTTTTGAAACCTAGTAAAAATGTCAGTGAGAGACTTCACTTTCTTCATTATGAAAATGCTCATATTGCTGAATCAAGAGCTGCATCTTGTTTTCTCTAACTTGCTCAATGCCATCACAGATGATCTGTATTGTATCCCAAATATCCTTGGTAGTTTTGCAGTTGATAATATTGTCAAACATGTCTCCATCAACTCCATTAAACAGGATGTTCATGGCCTTTTTATCCTTCCTGACTTGTTCAATGTCAGGATCAGACCATTCATGCCTTGGCTTAGGGGACTGATGGCTCGTTTCCTTGTTGCAGCTCTCATTGGAACATGAGGGCCTCTTTCTATGCAGTCAACATAGGCCTCATCTTGAGAAAGCAAATGAAGATGCATCTTTACCTTCCAATGATGGTAATTATCTTTATCCAAAAAAGGGATCTTGACTCCAACATCCTTCTTGTTCATCTTTCTGTATTGTTTTAATCTTTAAACTCTTTGTAAGTTAAGAAGCTCGCTCTGATACCAATTGTTAGTCCCTTAACAATATGACAAGAATTACAGAAGGGGGGTTGAATGGAATTCTTGAAACTTTTTCTTGAAATAAAGATGTTCTAACTCGAATATATATTGTTAGTCCCTTAACAATATGACAAGAATTACAGAAGGGGGGTTGAATGGAATTCTTGAAACTTTTTCTTGAACTAAAGATGTTCTAACTCGAATATATATATAAGTGTGAATGATTAGCACAATGCGGAATAGTTACTTAAATGAATCAAACCACACGTAATTAAAAACAAGAATATTTAAAAAACTTTCTGGCGGATTTGAATGATTCTACCAGAGATATATATTATATATCGAGAGAACCCTGTGTGCAAAATGCTCACAGCTGCTTACAACAATTGAACAAATAAGAGTACAGAGAAATGCTAAGAATTCTGCTTACAAATGTTTCTCTGCTGTGTTGCTTAGTTCGATAGTTCCTTAGTTTCTACTTCTTGGTTTATATATCACCAAGATTACAAAGTAATGAGACAGGATAATAAAACGAAAACTATCTAGTCTATTATAATGCTACTTCATTACTCTATTCCAGCATCTTTGAATATCTTCATAATAGCATGAAAATGACAATGCTTCTTTGTTCTCGAAAACCCAGTTGAATAGGCTACCACATTCCATTTGCATCCACTCGACGCATGTGACTGTGTTGTCACTGTCAACATATATTTGAATTTTTTTATCCGTCGGGTTCATGATCATCCGTCGAGTTATTGATCATCCATCGGGTTATCTAGTTGATCATCTGTCGACTTCATTGTAGTTTATACGTCGGGTAGCAATCTGGCACTTGACTTCATTTCATTTATGCAGAATTACAAGACATCATCTATGTACAATTAATCAACCTATTTTGCATATCTAGTTAAAGTCAACATGACTTGAATACTACTTACAGAATCTATACAATGGTGTATGCAGAAATGTGCTACAGACTTATTGTTACATAAGCTACTTACTCGATGGATAATAAGTCATCATCCGTCGGGACTATAATGAGTCATCCGTCGGGACTATAAATCTTATCCGTCGAGTGCTACATAATTTCACTAAGTAAAATCTACCAAGTGTTTTGTTCATGAAATCATCAAGTACACAACATATACACAAGAAGAAGAACCATAGTTTGCAGATATTGTGAACTATCTGGTGAGTAATATTATTCCCCCAGAACTCTCCTATGCTCCAAGGTAGAAGTTTCTAAATGAGGTGAAGTGGTATTGATGGGATGAGCCATTCTTGTTTAGACAGGGAGCTAACCAGATTATCAGACGATACATTCCGTATAGTGAGACTGAGGGAATCTTACTGAGACTGTCATTCTACTGTGTATGGTGGACATTATGGTGGAGATAAGACAGCTTCTCATATCCTTTAAGCAAGATTCTTATGGCCTACTTTGTTTAAGGATGCTCATCAGTTCGTTTCAAGATGTGATCGCTGCCAACGAGTTGATAATATATCCAAGAGAGACGAGATGCCTCTTAATGTGATGCTCGAAGTAGAGATTTGTGATGTTTGGGGAATCGACTTCATGGGGCCATTTGTCTCGTCCTGCAATAATCAGTATATTCTGTTGGCGGTTGATTATGTGTCTAAATGGGTCGAGGTTAAAGTGTTACCAACCAATGATGCTAAGGTGGTGAATAACTTCCTTTATAAGCAGATATTCACGCATTTTGGCACTCCAAGGAGTCATAATCAGTGATGAGGGATCACATTTTTATAATCGTAAGTTTACTGCAAAATGGAAAAGTATCACGTGAATCATCATATTGCCACAAGCTTACCATCCTCAAACTAATGGGCAAGCTGAAGTGTCTAATCGGAGATTAAACGTATCTTGGAGAAGGTGGTGAGTCCATCAAGAAAAGATTGGTCTTTGAAGCTAGATAAGTTGTCTAGGCATATAGAATAGCATTCAAGACTCCTCTTGTTATGTCTCCTTTCCTGTTCGTGTATGGGAAGGCGTGTCATTTGCTGCGAAGTTAGAGCATAAAGCATGTTAGGCTTTGAAGAAGCTAAATCTTGACATGGAAGCTGCTGGAGAGAAAAAAATGCTTCAACTAATTGAACATGAGGAATTTTGACTACAGGCTTATGAGAATAACAAAGTGTACAAGGATAAAGTCAAGAGATGGCATGATAGGAGATTAGTACGCAAGTCTTTTGTGCCCAGTCAGAAGGTTCTATTGTACAACTCTCATCTCCGACTTTTTCCAGGGAAAGCTTAAGTCGAGGTGGTCAGGGCCATTCACGGTAAAAACTGTGTTTTCACATGGAGCAGTGGAGATTTTTGATACTCATATGGATCAAGCATTCAAGGTAAATGAGCAGAGATTGAAGCATTACTATGGAGATACGGCGAACCGCGAGGTGGTGAGCGTCGTTCTTTCAACACCTGGATTTGAGTTTTCACATCAAGCTAGAGATGTAAACCAAGCGCTTCGTGGGAGGCAACCCATGTTTGTTGTATAGTAGCGTCAAAAAGTAAATAAAGAAGCAAAAAGCAGAAAAAAATATATTTTCCAGGAGCACGGCGCGCCCGCGCCAGAAGCGGGGCGACCGCGCGAAAGTTACAGAAACACGGCGCGCCCGCGTAGGAGAGCGGGGTGGCCGCGCAGGAAGATCTGGAGAAAAAAGAGGAAAAAAATCAGGATAAAAAATAAAACAAACCCAAAACCCCAAGTCCAATTTGAATTTAACCCTTTTTCTACCCTAATCCAACCCTAATTCCTCTTCCTAAACACTCCTAACCCAAACCCGTATCTTTTCCATATATACATAGATCCCATATACATCTCTCACATATCTTTCAATTCCAAAACTCTAGTTTTTCCTATTCACTACTTACACACAAAATCTCTATTATTCTAATGGCACCCAAAAGATCGAGAGTCGTGGTGAGTAGCAGCTCTAGTCCCTCGTCTACCGAGGATTCGAGTGCTGGTGGCGCGGTGGCTAGATTTTTTTCTACGGAGGCACAAACTGAGTTTAATCGATTGATGTCCAAATTAATTAAGAAGGAGAGGGGTTTCTTACCCACTGCAAGAGATGGAAAAGCTTTTTGGAGATGATTACGGAGTTGGGTTGGTAGACTTTCTGCGAGGTTCCCGCCGCAGTCTCGATGAGCATTGTTCGGGAGTTTTACGCGAATGCAAGGGCAGATAAGAATGGGTTTACTGTGGTACGTGGTTTGACGGTGGATTACACACCGGCGACTATTCGTAGGGTTATCAATCAACCTGCGAGAAAGCCGACGGAAGAGGAATGGGTGAACATGTCGAGGGAGGATTTTGATCTTGATCATATTGTCGATGAGTTGTGTGTTCCGGGAACACAGTGGAAGTGCAAGAGGGGCACGAATGAGCCGCTCACTTTTTCGGCGGCATGCATGAACAGGTATGCTCGAGCATGGAATACTTTTGTGTGTGCGAATATTATGCCTTCTTCGCATCAACATGATGTTACTGTTGATCGTGCTATTTTACTTTAGGGGATCTTGAATGAGGAGTATGTGGATCTCGACCTTGTGATATATCAGAATATGCTGCGGTTTCTGAAAAGCAGGACATCGGGGGTGATTCCTCATGTCTCTATTGTGACGAAGCTTTGTGTTTCGGTTGGTGTTCGTTGGACCGAGTTGGAGCAGTTGCAGATGTCGAGCGCTCCTATTAATAGCTCCACGATCGCAGTGATGCAAGAATGGTATGGTGAAAAAGCTGATGAGAAGGGTCTGGATTACACTTATAATCATTTGCCCGGCGGCCAGCCAGCTGATCAGACTTATGCTGGTGGTTCTTTTCCGGCTAGGCATGCAGCTTGGAAAGCCGCTCGTGGAGAGGCTAGTTCTTCGCGTGCTCTACAGGAGGAAGGGGAAGGTTCTGAGCTTGGCGATGCGCCAGTTTCGGAGATTGGCCAGACGCATGGATGCGATGCACGACATGCATAGTCGTTTTGCGGTCGACTAAGTATAATTGGTGTCTATTCAACTTCTATCTTAATTGTGGATATTTGATAGTAGGGTATACGTATAATGAAAGTTAGCGTATACTAATTTTGTGTTATCAGATTAGTTGTCATCACCATCACATGCTAAAGTTAAAGACATTAACTTTGAATGAAGTATTTAATGAAGTTAGAATCCCATGTTTATTCCCATATAAGTAATTCAATCATAATTCTCTAAGTTAATGCTATTTAGTATAATCTCTTAGTTAAATTAAAACTCAATTTGTTACTTGTCTTAGCATTGAACTGATAATCATACAGTTGTTGCATAAGTGCATAATATGAAATTAACCTAAATCAGTCCCTGTGGGAACGAACTTGACTTATATCTTATACTACTTGTGATCACGTGTGCTTGCGTGTATTTTCGCGTGTGTTTTAGTGCGAACACAAGTCTCTAGAGAAAATGAAGAAAATGTGGGATTGGATAGACTCAAGATGGCAGCTGAGGGACCTTGCCTTGACAAGGAACTTGATCAATTTCCGGAAGCTATGAGAGTCTCTCTAAATTTTAATCATTTATCCTACAAGAAGGTTGTGGATAAAAACATCACTTTTCCTAAGGGTGGTGATGATGACTGTACAAAATTTCATGGGAGAATAAAGTAGTTATCAACATAAATGACTCAGGTATGGATAGATGCATGCAGGTGTCTCTCCTCTTTCTTACAATCAAGAAGAGCATCTGAACTGGATATCTTCATCAACAGAGTAAGGGTGGTGATTTCACAGGATACTCTTCTGCTTAATGAGCTCAAAAAGGGTCAAATAGGTGCATTTCCTGAAGGCTACCTATAGCCAAGCAGGGGAGTGGCCTACATAAGTCCAAACATCAAGGAAAGCAAATACTTTCAAATT
This sequence comes from Apium graveolens, assembly GCF_009905375.1. Classification (NCBI taxonomy): domain Eukaryota; kingdom Viridiplantae; phylum Streptophyta; class Magnoliopsida; order Apiales; family Apiaceae; genus Apium; species Apium graveolens. The sequence continues at coordinate 84,083,821 of NC_133649.1, forward strand.
CCAAAATAATGTATCATGGGAAACAAGAAGCTAAAGATGATCCTGGAGACAACATTGAAGTCAAAGAAGATCAAGACTTTTGAGGATGTAGAAATGATAAAAATTCTAAGAAAATACTTAAAGAATGTAGACACTATGCTACTTAGAACACAAATCAACACAAAAGATGATTTGGATGATGATGAGAAGAAGAAAGATGAGCATAAATCTTCTAGCTCAAATCCAAGTCATTTTAGCAAAACTGGTAGTAGCAAAGTGGATGACAAGAAGAAGGGGAAGGAGGATAAGAAAGGAAATGATGCTGGGAAGAAAAAAAAGAGAGATGGTGAAGAAGATGAGAGGAAGATTCAGAATGTACCAGGGATTCAATTATCAAAAACTCTACCAACCCAAATACATAAACCTAGCCAAACAAAGACTCAATCTATCCAAACCCCAAAGCCTACATACCTATACAAGACAACTGCACATTCCCTACTCAAAATCCCTATAATAGCTAATCAAACCTCACTCAAGAAAATCTCTAAACCACCTTCATTCAAACCTCCAACTATAACTCACTTCAAGACAGCAGAAAGAAAGACAAGAGAAATTCAAGCTGATGCTGGTGCTCTTTGGAATTGCTTCAATCAAGATGACTTTCTACCAATTTCTGAGAACATATCATATGGTGATTATCACAAACAGTTAGTTGAGGAGATAGTCAAAGTTTGTGTTATTACTCTAGGAGAAGTCAAGATCTACTACGAAGATGGCACCTTCATTTTGCTGAACAGAGAAGTAATTGAGATATTTTAAACTGCAGAATTGGAGAGAGTGATTAGTTTGATGAATGCAAGGGATTCATGTACAAGGATGAGGAATGCTGTATAGGCTGAGAGGTTGAGAGAGAGGAATATCAAGCATGCAAGGGAAAAGGATGAAATGGAGGAAAGAGAATGGAAATATGCTGAGAAGATTGAGATGTTTGAGAAAAAGTCAAATGAACTGAAGGCTAGGGGTTGAGCAGGGTATCTAAGGATGGACATTTTCTGAACATAAGGACTAATAAGTTTCAAGGTATATATGATTCATTTTCTAAACATTTACTCATTAGTTGAATGGCTCAAACTAGGTGGAAGCTCTAAGAGGGACTATGATCTTTGAAGAACTTGAGGTATTAGTCAAACTCAAGGACCTCATTAGAAAAGAACCTGGTTATGAGAAATTTAGATAAGCTTTATAACTCTGTACTGATGTAACTGCAAGTTGTATAAAAATGTACTTTATAAATTTTTAGGTCTTGTATTTGATTTTATCTTGGGGTTAGTCTTATTATCAAGCATGAATTTGTGACAAGTAATCTTCTCATAAATTGGGGGAGATTGTTGTGCAAGACATGCATGTATATAAAAAGACTAAGTCATATTGACAACCCTAATGATAAGTTGCATGATAATCTATATTTGTATATTTTAATTGTATTCCTTGAGTCTGTAAAAATTTTAAGTAGATTAGGCTGGAGGATTTTTTTGTGAACAACCTTCAACCTAAGGAATAAACTCTGGAAGAAGATCAATTCATGATCATGCCTTAGAGAGAAGTGTAGCAGCTTGGATTTGAATAATACTGTTATAATAAAATGTTATGAGTCAGATATCGACAAGTGACAGATCAATGGATATCGAGAAGTCTGTCGAGAAGTCCAAAATGACGTGTAGAGAAGTCCCAAGAGATATCGACAAGTCAACCTGCATGTAGAGATCTCAGATATCGACAAGTCAAAATGTATATGTAGAGTACTAGAGATATCGACAAGTCATTTCTTCATGTAGAGATTTAGAGATATCGACAAGTCATTTCTTCATGTAGAGAACTCAAGATGTCAACAAGTCAAAAGCCCATGTAGAGAACTGGAGACGTCGATAAGTCATTCTACATATAGAGAACTGAAGACCTCGACTAAGTCAAAGCCACATGTAGAGAACTCAAGATATCGATAAGTCATTTTACTTATCGATATGTCACTTCTCTACAAAATAAAAAGAGATCTCGACAAACTATCTCAAATTCAGAATACAAACAAGTTCAAGATTCAAGATTATTAGCCAACAAACTAATTCATTCACTGAATTGGAAAGATTACAAAAATAGTTTGAAGAATACAAGATAAAGGGCCAAGTTTCACTGGACAAAGGATGGTCATAGACCTACAAGATTCTGCACAGATTTTCTAACACTAGAAAAGGAAATAGAAAAGATAGCTTTAGAAAACGTGCTTAGTACATTTTAGTGCAAGTTTTGTAAACACGTGATATTGATCTATAAAGCATGCACGGGTTCTTAGTTTAGTTATAAGAAAACGGATCTAGAAAAATCTTGTATTCACTCTCAAGATTTGTAGCTGAGTTCTTATTTCAAAGAACTACATATTTGTAGCAAAAAAAATCTGATTAATACAATCAAGTGAGTTTTTTGATATCTTGTCTTGTGTGTTTACTGTCAGACAATTTGTTTGTACAAGTTCATATTTGTTTTGCTCAAATTAAGCCAAATACTTTTAAAAGAGAATTAAAATCCAAAGAAACACATTCACCCTATGTGTTACATTTCATTGCACTCAATATCTAACACAAGTCACAATGAGTAATGTCAAAGCTCTGCCCCAGTGAAAGCATCTAAATCTTCCACTATTCACGTCCATTTTCGAATACACCTCAGCTTGTTGCGACATCTCCACTTGCTGTGATAACTCCATGTTCATAGCTTCTAAAGTATTAATCCGTTTAAGAAATCCCGGAATAATGGATTGAGCACGATTACATAGTGGTGGTTCCACCCACTCGAAAAAGTTACACTTGTAATTTCACAATTGATGAATCAACGACGGGATTTGCATTCGTCCAAGTTGTTCTTTCAACCGCCCATTTCGATGGACGACAATGACACCTCTTCACCATGATTATTCAAGAAAAATGGTTGAAATTTGGTGAATAAGACAACTATTGGGGCTAAAAATTGATTGAACATGCCCACAATATATACATATACAGTTTTTACCGTTCAAACACTAATATACCAACTTTATCCTTCAAATACTTAACGTTAACAAATTTCATGGAAAATTATAAAAAGTATACAACATGAAAAGGGTTTTAATGTTAAGGGATGCAATCTGCATTTTATCAAAACATATATACAACTTTAAAATTTGGTCAAAGTTAAGGGTGCAATATGCAATTTTCTCAACTTATTATATCAAAACTATCATTATTATATCAAAACTATCAGTATTAACTTTAGTTGATTATTTCATTAGAGAAAATAAACTTTTTAAATTTAAAAGTAAGTCACAAGGGTAATACAAAAAAATTAAAGAAAGTGATGAACTTAACTTAACAGAAACTCGATGTGTCACTGTCACTAGATTAGAGCTCATCGACTATGTGCGATAACATATACAGAAACTACATATTTTTTTACAGCGTGTGCCCAAATTGTCAGCGTCAGAACATTAGAGTCTCAGACTCGGCAGTAACCACAAGTGATTCGACAAATTTCAACTATCAAGTATGAAAGGGCTGCATCATACACATATTACCATATACTCTATGCATGCAACTATGTAACCATGTCTCCTTCAATAATCTATGTACCCAAAACCCGCGTATATGTTGGATTTGCACCCCGGGGAATGGTCACTCATTTTCTGGTCCCAAAAAATTACTATAATTAAGGCAGATTTTTTAGGGACCATAATATCAACAAGATGTCAAAAAAGAGAGATCTTTACTGCCTACTTGTGTTCAATATAATCTGTGTAAAAAACAAACAAATGCTTCAGTGTCAAAATGGTTCTCATATGTCATATACCATTGACTATAAATTAATTAATAATAATGTATCACTGTATTCACATAAATCTCAACAATAATATCATATTAAATTACTAACATACTAATGACACATTATTTGAAATTAAATTTTGGTACTGAATTTGATAACTCGTACTATTGCCTATCATAATTTTAAATAATGGAGTAGGATGAATAGATAAAATCGTTGTACTAGAAAGATATAAGTTTTGATCAGAATCGTATCTGTTCATAATAAACTCAAAAGAAAATAAAATGGGGAATGAAGAACGATCAGATACATGTATTATTTAATTTATTATATAAAAAAGAACAGTAAATATAATGGAGTGGTAAAGACTACTCTGCTCAATTAACACAAACTCAATGTAGCAAGCCGACCAGAAGTGCCCATCCCGAAAGGATTGCCTTCATACACTAACACATATAATAACACGAATACATGCAGTATATCTATATATACTATACTATAATAAGCCGAAAAGAGATATAATTTGTTATGTCTTTTTTTTAGTCAGTTTGATTATCCCCATTTATGACTTGTCGGATCTTTTTATTCAAGTAATCAGGACCGTTAGATTTAAATACTAAAAGAATACACTACTCAAACTCATAGGTTCGAACCCCGCCAACAACAAATATTTATATTATTATTTATACCCTACTAAAACTCCCAGGTTCGAACCAACAACATCAAATATTTATATTATTATTTATACACTACCCAATATTCAGTTTCGAATGCCGTCAACAACAAATATTTATATTATTATTTATAAATATACTAATAAGATAATGATCCAAAAAAATTATTATAATTTTAAATAATATAAAAATATTAATGAAGATTCGTACATGGCATGGATTGTCAGGCTAGTATTATTAAAAACAATACCAAATCATTCAAATACATCACTATTATTCAAGACTACCATCTTCATATAGGCACTATATCTGCACAATCAAGCGGAGGCCGTAGTAGAAAAAATTATTAAGATTTTAACTTTTTAAATTTTGAATCCTTTAATAATATAATACATACAAAATAATATGTAAATATTTTAACTTTATTAATCTCAATAATACATACTTATTATTTTTCTTAAATTATTTTAATATAAAATAATAAAATTACAAATATTATAATTAGTTCATGTATCGCACGGGTTATAGGTTAGTATATATAATTTCACAATTTACAACCCCTTTTTCCATTGGTTTGGACCAACGATGTCGTCTTATATGCTTCTATGCAATATCGTCGTTGCCTAAAAAATAAACCTTCGAATTTAAGTTTAGATTTGTGATTCGAGTTAATATTTAATAAGGTGAGTTGAGTTGCTCGTTTAAATTAAAAACAAGCTCAAAATTTTAAGTTAACTCACATTTGTTTAATTAAAAGTTCACATGCCTGCAGTATATTTGTAAGATAACCAAGAGAAATATATTAACGCGTTTAACAAAACCAAACTCAAAATTGTGTCCGAATTCCCTTTCCTGTACGAGCTCAAAATAAGCCGAGTCTTAATAAACGAATTAGAACTCGAACCGTTAATAAGAAGCGAGACTCAAACACAATTCTACCTAAAATACACGTATTTATTTATAAATAAAGCTCAATTACTGTATCCGCGTATTGATATTTTCGAATCACCGTTATTTGCGATAACCTCCGTTATAGAAATCGGCTGATTTTTCAAAAATCGCCGATAAATCGCTCAAAAATCGGTCAAAAATATTTGTCCGATTTGACCGATTTCCGATAAATCGCCGATTAATCATCCGATTTTTTAAAAATCGTCCGATAAATCGTAAATCGGTACCTCAACCGAATAGTTCTGATTTCCGAAATTTATAACACTGGCGATAACATGAACGTCCCTTTATAAAGTTAATAAATCCGGTCTACCATGGTTAAACAATTGCTTTTCTGCAGTACTCACTTTGTCAGGAAAAGGAAATCTAACTTTAAATTCCTTTGATATTATTATTATTAGGATTCTTTTTGCTTATCTTTTTGGGACGGACTAGTGGCAGAATGCAGATAGTACAGTAGTACTACCATTTGGAAGAAATCAGTTACTTAGTAATAGGGGTGTACAAATAAACCGCTCAACCGCATCCAACTGCTCGCAACCGAACTGCATTTGCGGATAATCGTGAAACGCGGGTTGGTTGTGAATTTAAATTTTAAAAACCGCTCATTCGCGGTTTGGATGCGGTTTTAAATTCTTGAAAATCGCAAAATCGCAACCGCAACTCGCAAAATATATTTATAATAAAATATATTTCCAAAAATGTAGTTGATATCATATAAATTAATAAGTATACACATTTATCAACTAATCTTAGGTTAATGTTAAGACTTCATTCATAAAATTCACAATCATTATAAGATATATAACCAAACAAATGAAAAATATAATCAACCTATAATTTTTTTTATCCTTTTCTTTTTTCTTTTCTCTCGCCTCCACATTTTGTATGTTTTTAATATCCTTACTCCACACGGAACATTAGTTTATATTTTATTTTTGAATGTAATTTATCACGTAACTTAAACTTCAATTTATTAATATTCCGAAATTATTTTTTTGTAAATTATTAATTATTTTAAAATAAGTGGTTGAACCGCAAACCGATCCGCAATAACCGCAAATTCGCAACCGCAAAATGCGGTTGCGGATGAAATTTTTTTAAAACCGCTTTTCGCGGTTTGGTTCGACTTTTACCCTAAAACCGATCCGATCCGAACCGCGTACACCCCTACTTAGTACTACTCTAATCTAATACTCCTATATACTTCGCGATAAATGTGTCGGTAACTCTCTCTGGTGCCCTCAGATTAGAGATGCAGAGAAGGCCCACCGGGCCGAGTTTTGATCGGGCCTTAAAAAACCCGGAATTTGACCGGGCCGGGATTTTCGGGCTTTGATTTTGATCGGGCCGGGTCAGGCCGGTCTTTCCGGAAATGTCAGAGTCCGTTTGGGCCCTCGAGGCGGGCTAACCGGGCTTTTTTTTTCGGATCGGATCGGGCCGGACTTTTATCTAATTTAAATCGGATCGAGTATTATTAGAGATTCCGAAGAATACATGTGTAAGCAACTAGATCATCGTAAAAATGTATTAGTTTACATGGAATATTTTATGAAAATATTATTTCGTTGAAAACATTTAACTTCGGCAAAAAATAAACATGTTTATAGAATAATATGTTTTATCATATTGTTATGATAATAATGATAACAATGTTATCATATAACAATGATATCCAAATATTCATAATAATGATATCCAAATATATATAGTGTACTTATTATATCTTCTTTCATGATTTATGCAACGAAGTATATAAATAATATTATTAATCACAAATATGTAAATATATACGTGTTTAAACTATTATTTATATTTATAGTAAATGTGAATTTATAAATATATAAGAAAATACATTAGAATAATCAAATTATAACCGGGCTTTTAATCGCGCCGGGCCGGGCCGAAACCCGGGCTTTTAACCGGGCCGGGCCGGGCTTTGCCGGACCGGATTTTAACCGGGCCGGGTTTGACCGGGCTTTGACCGAATCGGACCGGGCTAGATTTTTGGACTCGGGCTTTTTGTACATCTCTGCCTCGGATACACTCGCAACATTTGTTTGTTCGGAGTTTATGTTTATGTTTATGTTTATGTCCAGTGTGCGTAAATGAATTTTACTACTTTGACTTGAGGGCTTAAATCCTTGGTAATTAAATTAAGAGCGACGTAGATCTGATAACATATCCGCATGCAGCATTTCTCTAATTGTACTTTGCCATCAGAGTGAACAAAAGCATGTATACTTATTGTTAGTTTTTTCGAGTAAGGTTAGAAACACAAAAATTGATACAAAAAATTGTTACAAAATGACGTGTCATGGGTGATGTGACATTTTAGAATGATTTAATTAGTGATTTTGATGTAAATGAGATTAAAAAGTCTCATTATAAAGACTAAATTACCCCTATTTTTAATATTTATATAAAAATATATTTTGTGGGAATCGAACTCAAGTTATTTCATTCAATTATACAACCTCTTACCACGACATCATATTGCCAAATGTATTTTTCTATCATACACATAATATGTAAGTGTGCTAAATGAATATTTTATTTTACTTTATACTTACTTGAATTCCGCAAAAAAAAAGATAGTTAGTTGAATATTTGTACAGTTAATTTTAAATAATTGAAATCAAGATATAAATTAGGCATAGTAAATAAATGGATTATTATCTTATTTATTAATCATTTCCTAGTTAAAATTATATCTCATATATTTTTAACATATTTTTTATTATAAAAAGTAATTAAAATGTACATATATAATTTTTAAAAAAATATTAAAAATAAAATCGCTTATATATAAATAATCTAAATTGGTATTACATATTTAGATAAGTTCGAATTATAATGAGTCAATGCATTTTAGAACTTGACCCATTATTCAAAAAATTACTCGAAATTTGACTACAATACACGGCCGCAAAACATCGTCACATTCTACGTTTAGTAAATATAAATTACAAGCTCGGAGAGAATATCTTACCAATAATGTGAAATTTTTTAATATCTTATGTTAATATAAATTAATGTATTTGAGGTCTTTATAGGATCAAGTCAATTAATTATTTATATTAAATTACTAACTTCACTGGTAACGCATTATTATTTTTGGGATTTGTCCCAATTTTAAGAATATTTGAAATTTGAAATGAGATTTCACTAGATTTGTTAAACTACGATAATATATTAAATCAAATTATTTTTCATTTTTCACTTAAAAAAACTAACTTTTTAAAAAGAATTCTTTTAGATCAGCAATATTCATTGATTAAGATAATATTGTACAAATATTTTGAATTATATAAATAAAAGTTATGTCTATACTATATTGTAGCATTTGATTCAATGCATTTTATATTATTTAAGGAAAAAAACATATATTGTTCAGAAAGAATTAACCAGTTCAACTCATATTTATAAAACTTTATCGAACTGAAAATTTATAATTTTAGAAGACTAGTATAAAATGTTATAAAATTGTTATATGAAGAAATATTAGAGTCGTAATGAAAGAAACTTAAAAACGGTTTAAATAACAATATAAATATAATTTTTCTTTCGAATTCTTGAAAAAAATCATGAATATCAATGATAGGTCTTAAAAATATATAATTCATTTTTATGTTACAACCATGATTGATACCCGTTGCATAAAAAATAGATATGGATTGTTTGTCAGGTGATAACGTGAATACCATATATAAATTATAGCAATTTATTTATTACATAATTTTAATTTTTAAATAATTATAAATGCATGTTATTTAAGTAATCAATTATCTCACTAGATACATATACATAAATAAGATATTTAGCATATAAATAACTGAAACCATCATAATTTACTAAGAGATGTAACTTGCAATAATTTACATGCTAACACACACATACATATAACTTAATCTTATTTTGTTAATAGTGGTGTAAATAAAAACTAACATTTTCTCATACATACATACGTTGAATTTCAAAAACTAATATTTTTCATTAAAATCAACTTTAATATTAACAATAATGTAAATTTTATATTATTGTATATTATGATTGCAAGTCATTCTGACTTCAGTTATGCATTTTTTATCTTTTTAAATTGAGTAAGTTAATTGTAAGTTAGTAGTAAACTCAGTAATAATATAGAGCAATACATATAGTTTATTTAAATAAAATTCAAGTTTTTTTTTATCGTAGGTAACCCGCAGCCGCTACCCTTCGGGTGTGCACTGGGTAAACCCTACGGGCTCACGCAATAGCCTGCAAACCACGTGAACCGATGTAAATCGCATTTAAGCGACAAGGTCTGACTCGGGAGGCATAATCATAAATTCTCCTTCTGTGGGATTCAAATTGGTCAACTTTGTATTCAACATATATGTTATTTCGTAGCTTTTTATTTGTAAATATACTGATGACATTCTATAGATTAAGTTTAATCATTAAAACGTACACTTACTACCCTGTTTATATTCATTCATTAAATATAAAATAACGGGTAAAAAAATATAATATAATAGTTGAGGGGATATTCACTGCTAAAAGTGAGGAATCATTCGAAACGCCTAATATTATAGAGGGGGGCATGAAGCTTGTTGGAGATAAATTTTATCTTCATTTCTTCAAAATTTGACTCAAGAGCCTATATAAGGAGATTGTTGGAGTTGCTCTACAAATATTATAATTGCATGATGTATAAAAAAAACTCTAGAAAATGACTCGTGCTTCGCATGGGTTATTATGCTAGTTTTCATTTAGCCAATAAAAATTTGACAATTGGCATTTTGTAATTATTTTGGAACCAATTTGGTGCCCTTAGCATTTTTCTAGTTTTTATGACTACCTAAACAACCTGTGCATTCTCTTCATTAATATATTATTTTATATTTTATATAATTTTTATTAAAATTTTATTGTACGTAAATACATATTAAAATTAATTAACTTAGAATTATAGCTACATAACGAGAATTTTAATCTGAATGATAAAAAACAGAGAGAGTAATATAAATACTTGTTGTTTGTACCTAGAGCTGCAAACGAATAGAGTCGAGCTGAGTTCTCATGTCCGAGCCGAGCTTAATTAATTTTTAAAATGAGCCGAGTCGAGCCGAGTTTAATAACCAAGCGGAAAATGATGTTCAAACTTGGCTCGTTTATAAACAAGTCGATCATGAGCCGAACACGAGTTTGTTCACGAACAACCAAGCTGAGCCAAAATCGAGCCGAATCGAGTTCTCCACTAATATTTTGAATATATTTTTCAATCAAATAACCTTAAATTAAAATTTATAATTTTACAAGTTGTATCGAGATCAACTAATAGTTTTACCTTAACATTATATACGCACACTCACACTTTATACCTATTTCTTAATCTAGCTATATCATTTTATTTTTCAAGACAATTTTTAAAATATATCTAATTTTATTTTTAAGTATTGAGACATTCATAACTTTTTAAATCGTACATTACTTTTTAAAATTACGATGTCTTGTTTCACTTAAATTTGGCTTATATAAATTAGAAGTTAATTAATGATGTTTATGAAATATGAATAATTGGAGATGAATGTATAATGATAACAATTTGATAGTTTACGTACGAAAAAACTAAGTGTTAAATTTAAAAAAAATAAACAAAATCTCTAAAATAATTAAAGTATTAATAAATGATGAAAAATGTACCATTAAAAATGTTTAAGTGATTAGTAATAATTTATTATTTATAATATATATAAATTTTATCCGAGCCGAGTCGAGTTACCGAGTTCGAGCCGAGCCCGAACTAAACGAGCCGAGTCCGAGCCGAACAGAAAAAAGTTCGGCTCGACTCGTTTATTTATCCGAACTCATTTTCATGTTCAAGACTGACTCGTTTAAAAAAATGAACTGAGCCGAGTTCACTTAAACGAGCCGATCCCCCTTTTAAATATATAATGTTTGTTCCTGCAAATACTAGGCGTAATCCCATAATTGGATTGGGTGATAATTGTATGTGTTGACACTTATTATCATAATGGGATTGGGTCATAATTATATGGGTATATAATTATTATTATAATCAGATTATGTATGTCTTGTTTGCTAAGTTTGTGATGGATGTATATACATAGTCATGTTATTTTTTTGATATATGTTTAAAAGATGTAGTCGTCTTAGGTATTGTGTGGGAGTTGCTTGAGCATTGGTTGGCTCAAGTATCAGTTTGAGACACCATTGAGGTGTTATGTATTGATGTATTATTGATAATTATTTTGATTAATAATACAAGTTGGGACGTGGGATTTTTATGTCAAATATATTATTGTGTGTGTACTGGTATTGGTAGAATTGAATTCTGAATGTGTGTGTGTGTGTTTCCACCTAAAAAATGGTACCAAAGCCGAGGTTCGAGGTTCGTGATGAATTGGGCTGGAGCAAAGTTCGAGGTTCAATTGGTATGTTGGAGTACGTTGATGAATTTGTTGACAAAGTTACGTGCGATATGACGGTTGATGTAGCGAATGAGATTTTCGCAATGTATTTATGATTAAAGTATAGCTCTTGTGCTGTTACGTGAATTTATGTGAATATAATAAAAGATAAATGATTTTTTGGTTTATGTATAATCTCTGTAAAATAGTAATAAGAAACGAGCCAAGTCTCGTTCCAGTTTGATGAGTCAGCTAAGGGTTTAAGCTGTGATCGTCAAGCCGTCAAGTCGAACGGGATCCGTTAACCAAAAGATGGATTAAAGGATAATTATATATAAGTGTATCGAAACGAGTTATGGTGTTTAGTGTTATGAGAATATGTGAAATATATTTGATGTTCCTAGTGTAACTGTATGATATCTAATGATTGTGTGTACAAATCTGTGATTTGTGGGACTTTAAATGAATTTAATTGATTTTATTGGGTCTTAAATATTTTTATAAAATTATAGAATATGATCAAGCGTGCGAGATTTGCTTTATTATCTCCAAATTAGTCCAAATGACTTTTTAAAAATAATAGTGGATTTATTTTGATGTTCTGATACTTTAAAATAATTTTTCAGAGTTTATATCTATTATTTGGGATTTACTTGTAAAATCCATAGATATTAATTTGTTTGCTCGAAAATTTATTTAAAAATATGAGTGAAAAGCTAATTTTATATTTTACTTCATAAAAATATAAGTTCAACTATTTACTCTTTGTGTGGAGTTAATTTTATTTATTCTACTATGTTTTTCATTAAATAAAAAGGTAGGAAAAAGAGATTTAAGTGGGAGATTACCTTTATGCCCTTAAGTCATATATAAATACAATCCCCCTCCCCCTCCCCCTTTCTCTTACTTCCACCCGGCCTATTCTTTCTTTCTCTTTTCTCACTCTCTCGAGCTCTCTCCTTCCTTTCTCTTTGGTATACTCTCTCTCTCTCTCTCTCTCTCTCTCTCTCTCTCCCCTCTCAGTTCTTTGATTTCCATCGCTGAACTTCAATTCAAGCTCATATCTATGCTCATCTAGTTATATATATGTATATATGCTTGCATGCGAGTGTGTGGCTGTGTGTTTGGTTCGAAAAGTTGAACCCTTTCGGGTTCTTGCTTGATTCGAGTTGTTCTTCTATCTTTTTCCATAAAATGACTAATTGAGGCTTGCATGTTAGTTGATTGTTGAAATAAAAGCTAATCGGCGAGGTTTCATCGAAGAAAGCCCTGAAATGGGGCATGTCCGAAACCTTGACGCCGCCAGTGATGAACTCCGGTGAACCGACGGTGGACAGTGATGCTTTCCTGAGTCCTAAATCCTATATAACAATCGAATTAGCTGTTGCATGTTGAGTTGGTTTGAAAATTGAAGATTTCTGGATTCGAAATATTAAGTTTTATTAAGTCGAGTTATATGTTTAAATGATGTTTTGAGTTGGGTTATGCATTTGAATATGTGAGATGGATAATGGTTATTTGATTGTTGATGTTGTTTTTGTTTAAGAAACCTGAATGTAACCTATAATTTTATAAAGATTTGGTTTAAATTATATGATTAAATCCAATTGTTACGATACTTATTAGTTGGTTTGAATTAGGATCGGTTATTAGAATTAATATTGCATATCGATTTTGGTTTGAAAAACCGAATGAAACTCTTGATTTAAGGAAAATTTGGTTGTGAGGTTCGGTTTTTAAAAAGGAATGGTTCGAATTGATAGTTCTTGGCTTGGATTAAAGTTGATGTATGATCCTTGAACTTGCATGTTGATTTTGTTACTTGCATGTCAATATTTTGATTAAAAACTTGGATGAAACATAGTTTTAGCAAGGTATTGGTTTGAATAACTTGATTAAGTCAATGTTATGTATGATATAGGTCGAGATAGGTTGGTTTCTATCTAAAAAGCATGCATGTTTTGTATTAGAGAATGCATGTCGATTGTCCAAAAGAATTTACTTGGTTATACTTCATTTTGGTTCGAATTTTTGATAAAAGGAAAACGGGAAAAGTGTTTGTCGTGTCGTAATATTCGAATAGGTGATTATTTGCTAAATGATAAGTACAGTTACGATACTAAGAGTATAGGAGTATATCATATTATGTGCTATGTGATTATACTTGTGTTTGTAAGCTAAAGTTTGAAATGTTTGGGTAGAAGTTAGACGTTCTGAGAAATGTCAGGAATCGATCAAGTTGCTAATTAGGGTTCTGTTTTGTATTGTAGATTTGGATAGCAAAGGCATTCAGGCTAGTAAAGGGAAGAATATCTTAGGTGGCAGTAGCTCAGGTTCCATTAAGCAGGAAAGCTATTTGAGGCAAGTAACTCCGCCTTCTATTATGAATTGATTACATAAAGATTATTATTGATGTCATGATAGAGTAAAGGATTCTTGTGAAACTTGTTATTGATTCTTATGGAAACCTTGTTATTGTTGCTTGTGATAAACCTGTTATCAATCCCTGTGATGAACCCTAATAATAACCCCTTTGTTTCAAGTACGTATACCCTATCCTTACATTTTGTTAACTTATGATCCTTTGATCCTAATGAGAGCCTTATGAAATTTTCACATGTTATATCTTGTTCACCGAGATCCCCTGATATCCTTTATGCCTTGTTACGTATCGTTCTTTGGAACTATCCTTATTCTAAACTTATACACTTGTTCGTTTGATCATTATCTTTAGCTTATGATCCCCGTTTACTTTCGATTTATTCACTTGAATTTTTAAATTGGACTTAAGAATAAATTTCGACTTAATAGAGTCCAAATGATTTCATTTATCGGTAATGTTAAATCTGAATTTAGATAAACTTCTTGTATTCTAACACAAAGGTTTTCCAAATGAATTCCTTGAAGATTGGATAGACGTAAGAGACTAGTGGGATTAGTCCAGTCATATAAAAGGCTAGCGAGGCTAGTCCACTATAAGGCTGAAATAATATCATAGGTACCTTAATGAGCGGATGGAGGTCAGTACGGGATGATCACCCGTATTATATTTAAAAGATGGATATTCCAATCAAGGGTTCTTTAATATTTTATAAAAGAAAAAGGGTAATGTATATCTTTGATAAAGAAACTTGCTTAATTACTTGGAACGAAACAGAATGAGTAGTATCTTCTTTAAAGTTATGAAACTTGGTCGAGAACCCTGTCACTTTACTTTGTTATTGATTCTTGAAACTTGAATGATTGCTTCCTTTTAAATGAGAAACTTCTTGAGAACCCTGTTATAGATTTATGATGAATGTCGGCTTTCTCCCAAACTTCGAATCTTGAAAGCCCAGAACCTTTTTCAAATGCCTTTACCTAGCCGTTAAAAGAATATTGCCACCTAGCTTAATTTTATCCAGAAATAGAATGCCTCAGTTAATGTTGTTTATGTTGATATTTAGAACTGCTATATAGTTACTTGTTGAGCGTCTTTGCTCATTTATTTGCTTTAATCTAACCATGACAATTAAGCAAGAAGATGGCCAGGCTTAGGCGCACCGCTCGCAAAAGCGTTCCTGGCAGTCCCTATCATGTTGAGGAATTTCAGATGCCAGATCAGGTAGTTGCTGTGTGAGCAAGCGATGGTGGGGAAGTGTAATAGTTGAATCAGATACTTTTGGGTAATTTGTCAATTCCAAGTCAGAATCGAACAATTTAAATTTCTTTATATTTTGGGTTGTAATAATATTATATTCTGGTTGGTAGTTGTAATCTTGTCTCATACTTTATCATGTTTAGATCCTGTTAGTATCGGGGTTTATTATATTTATGCTATTATGGTATTAGTATATTGGTGTGTGGGTCCTCATTTCCTAACCCCGATATTGAGGGCGTCACAGTTGACTTGCACCGTGGATCAATTTGTTCGGACTCGAGGTGGAAGATGGACGAGATCATTAGCAATAGTTTCAATGGTTTGATAGTTGATCAACCATGTGAAGAATTTGGATGATCCTCGTGATGTTCTTCAAAAGAGGCCGAAAGATTATGAAAGCAAAGATTAGGTGATACAGTGATGAAAAGAGGCATTCGTGGTTGATGCACGTGATTTTGTCGATGGATATATCGTTATGATGAAGAATGATAGTTTAGAGGTATTGAATGTCACTATACGGGTTTTAGTGATTTCTCAAAAGTTGGATGAGCGAGATGGATGAATTCTTGTTCGAGGGGAGGCACCAGCCCGTTAGGCGTTGATGTTTTGATGGTTACCATTCAACCTGATCTGGAGTATTGGGTTGAATGGGAGGATCGTTGGGTTTAAACCAAATATGTGATATATATGGGCTTGGTGATATAAGACATAATTGGATTGAGTAATAATTGTATATGTTGACAATTATTATCATAATGGGATTGGTTAATAATTGTATGGATGGACAATTATTATTATAAGCAGATTAGGTATATCTTGTTGTCTAAGTTTGTGATTAATATATATACATGGTCATGTTATTGTTTTGATGTATGTTAAAAGATCTAGTCGTATTAGGTATCGTGTGATAGTTACTTGATTTATTACAATTAGTTCTCAAAGATTTTCCTAATTATTACAATTAGTTCGATTGTGAACCAATTAATATAATTTTTGATCATATAAAAATTGTTATTTACCGAGTTTTTATAGAATGTAATTTTTGACCAAATTTTAACATGAACGAGTTCATTACTTACTTACCTTCTAATGAATAATCAACTAGTGATTAATCTTAATTTATCTAATTTTAGAACATTGTCTGGAAAGATATATTTCAGAGGTAAAATCATAATACTACAAGAAGCATAGTCTTTTTCCGACCGCATAATACCGACCGAATCAATTCAAGAGTAAAAAAGGCAATCTTTTGCCATCGGCATGCATTATATAGTTTAACATAAAAATTATATTGGTTTGATAATAACCAATTCAGTCGCTTTCTTTACCGATCGGCTGAACGACCGACCAAACGATCAGTTTACACTTTCTACACTTTCTACGACCGATATTCAGTCATAGTTTACCGATTTAATTAAGTATAAAGTCATGTTTTTATGAGCTCCATTTCCATGTGGCACTGACATGTCCACACCACATCATATGGGCCCCAACATGTGTCATGCTCACATGAAAATTGTCCGTGTCAGTTAACGTAAAATTTGATCAAAAAGTAAATGTCGACCCCGTGTAATCCAACCGGCCTACCGTCTGTTGTTATATGTAATACCGACCAATTTTGCCCTTATAACGAGTTATTTGATCAAATATCAGATTTCATAGTATCATACTTATTAGATTTCATGGTATCGTAGTTATTAGATCATTACCCAATTTATTCTTCTAGTGTTGGTGTAAGAACCATATACAAAATGGTTTTTCATAAAGTTATAAATACTATGTCTGCTCGTAAAAAAGTAATTGAGGATGACACAAAGAGGGAAATGATATATGTTCAGTTCTTGTTAATTTTAAGATGGATCAGTATTTTTAAGTTTAAAATAAAAGATTATTATTGTATTATTATGATTGTTAATACTTTGTTATTTGGTTATTTATGCCTAAAATTTTGACATAAGACTTGTAATTATTTAATTTTGTGATCTACTCTTTACTTTTATTTGAATAGTGCCTGAAGCAAGCACAAAATGATTGAATATATTGTGGATATTTTGTTGGATCGTTCATGGAGGATTTATTATGTGCTGGTCGGACACAAATTAGTCATAATGTAAGTAAAATATTTCTTAAATTGAAGTGTTTTTATAAATTACAAGTGCATTTTGTATCTGATCTTAAAACAAATATTTATTTTTTTGTTGTGTAGAGTTTACTTACACCCCTAACCCCTAGACTGAAGACTTATCCTCTAAACAAAATGGTCTGCTTCCAAAAAAATTTAGGAAGGATTCTTGTATAACCGCTACCTCCGGGGTAAATTGTTCACGAAATAATTATTAACATTTAATTATAATTAGTTGTAGCAATTGTGAAATGCTTTTTGATATCAGGAATGCTATGTAACACCGGAAGAAAATTGTGTGCTTTTTATGATTTTAGCAAGACTTTGTTAATGTGTTGTTATGTATTTATGATAGTACTTGAAATATATATGAATTGAAGTGCATTAAGGTTTTCCAGCTTTTATTGTTGTGATTTGAATTCAGCATTTTTTTATTGAATTTATTAGCACTAATATTACAGGTTAAAAATGTGCAAGCAAAAAAATTATTTATGATTTAAAGAAAACAAAAATCGATGAATAGCTTTTTCCTAAATGAAAGGGAAGTTTTTAACTCTTTACTTTCATAGCGTTTCATAAAGAGCTGTGGAAGGATTGTTGTTTTACTTGCATCGAGTTTCTGTAAGATCCGTACTTGAATATCAGTTTAAAAAGTGAACTTAACTTGCAAGACTAATTTTTAAAAAATGAAAAGAAATATAAAACATGCATTATTACCAAGTACCAACAATACAATTAAGAAAATGTGCATGTGTATTGTATCATGTATGTATATAAGTATGTATCTGCGTGCAGTGTTAGAGTGATACTCACAAGTCACAAGCTGAGGAAATATACATACATTCTTTAAAGGGTTGAAATGAGTCAGACTTTAGACCATCCATCAATATCCCCTTCATCATCCATCCACATTTTGGTGATCTTGTAAGTTGTACCAGATCTCCTCTCTATAAAAGCAAGCAAGCCCACCATCACCTCCAAACTATTTCCCTAGTGGTATCTTCTTTCTTTAATTCCGCCTTTCTTTGTTGGTTCTTAATAATCACCATGACTGATCCTTACTCAAATCTCTACCCTCCATGGTTCAGATTCAACCCTCCTCCTAACCCTCATCATAATTACACAACACAACATAACTTATACTATCAAACAAATCCTCCTCCTCCTCCTTCAACATCACCTCCTCTTAGAGAAGCATTACCTTTACTAAGCCTAAGTCCCATGAGAAAACAAGAGGATGATACTGATGCAGTTGCTCAAATTCCACAAATACCCTCCTCATCCTCTTGCAGTACTAGTAGTGGGTTTGATTTGAATAATATTCCTAGTTACATGGATGTGGAGTACAAGAATCTTTACTCACCATCTAAACCTAAAGATGAAATTAGGCGAGACGATATCGATGAAGTTACAGTAGCACTGAAGATAGGGCTTCCAAACCCTAGTGACGCTGATATGGCTGCTTATAATATGCAACATCATCTTTTGTCTACTAATTCTTGTTGCTCTTCTTCAAATACTAATTCTACAACTAGTGCTCATGTTTCGACCATGACTAATTGTTGTAATTCCTCGAATAATATCCACACTAGTAGTACAGGGATGCATCAGCAACATATTAGCAAGTATTGGATTCCCACCCCTTCTCAGATTCTTATAGGTCCTACTCAGTTCTCTTGTCCAGTTTGCTACAAGACCTTCAATCGATATAACAATATGCAGGTACTCTCTCTCTCTCTCTCTGTGTTTAAATAGGTATTTTAGCTCCTTTTTTCTTAATTTCATGATGATGAAACCCTACCTCCATAAAGTTTCCGGTAGTTAGCTAGGCTGATTTGGTTGAAATGTAAGAAATGATGATACAAAATTTCAATTAAATAAAAAATGATGATGTACTGCATGATGATATTAAAGGAAAACGAAAGAGGTCAACATAAATATTGTTGTGGTGATTATATATATAGAGAAAAGGACAGATATATAGATGAAATTATAAAGGTGAACCTCATAGCTAGATCGACAGTATGAGGTATATATGAGAAGGGGGTATAATTAGGAGGGTAGACTAGTACTAGGAGTGCTCATGAGTCCTCCCCGTGCTGAATTAATACTAAAATCATTAAATGTGATTGAACAAGACATGTTGCACATACCAACAGTCCCGCACACACTCCTTTTTGCCTCATACTGAAACTATCACAGACTGCACTGCTATTTCCTTCTCCCCTGTGCTTTCTGATTCTACATATTCCTCGAAGTTTGTGTAGTCTTTCTCTTTTTCACCCCCCTCTTATAAAGTTTACTTAACAGTGCAAAAAAAGTTTGGTGCAGGTGATTGATCTCTTGTACTCTTGTGGAAGATTAAAAGTTTGACTCATGATTGTGCTTGTGTAATTATTTAACGAAACAAGTTTACTTAATAGTGCTAGTAGTAAAACTCAAAACTTTGCTCTCGTTTTCGGACAGAAAATCTTCCTTCCATCAGCCTCAAGTACTATACTATTTTTTCGGTAACACCCCAATTTTCATAGTAAGTACAATTAGACACTAAAACTTCCCACACAGATTACAATTAAAAATGTATATACAAAATTGAACTCTATAGCTTCGTGCTTAAATTTTTTAAAAAAATTCGGAGTCGCTTCCTTATAAGTTGGAGTTCGAGTATATAGATGATAGGGCTATATGTATTGGATAACTGCTTAGTTTGTTCTGATTTGTTTTGCTTATATATCTAGGGTTGCTTACAGATCTAGGGTTATTTCCTTTAATTTATGTCACAAACAAATGCATTAATTTGCTGATTTTCTTGAAATTGAGTCGTACAAATATTTACCAGTTGATTATATTTTGTACATAAATGTAGATGCATATGTGGGGGCATGGATCACAATACAGAAAAGGCCCGGAATCACTAAGAGGGACTCAACCAACAGGAATGTTGAAACTTCCCTGCTATTGTTGTGCACCAGGGTGCAGAAACAACATTGATCATCCCAGATCAAAGCCCCTTAAAGATTTCCGAACCCTTCAAACACATTATAAGAGAAAGCATGGGATCAAGCCCTTCATGTGTAGAAAATGTGGCAAAGCTTTTGCCGTGAGAGGCGACTGGAGAACTCATGAGAAGAATTGCGGGAAGCTTTGGTACTGCA
Organism: Apium graveolens; assembly: GCF_009905375.1. Taxonomy (NCBI): domain Eukaryota; kingdom Viridiplantae; phylum Streptophyta; class Magnoliopsida; order Apiales; family Apiaceae; genus Apium; species Apium graveolens. The sequence continues at coordinate 84,104,604 of NC_133649.1, forward strand.
TTTGTGGTTCCGATTTCAAGCACAAGAGATCCCTTAAAGATCATATTAAGGCCTTTGGACATGGTCATGCAGCCTATGGTGGTGGATTTGAAGAAGAAGATGATGACCCTGCATCGGAAGTTGAACAAGATGATATCGACGATGATGATAATGATCAGTCATCTTTGCAGTAAATTATCAATCGGTCGTGCAAAAACAATCTTCTGAAATATCCAATCTCTCTTTATATTTAAGTACTCTTAGCAGTGTAAGGTTTAAAGACTGCTCTCAAGTAGCTTAAAACTTCATTATGTTTATCTACTACATTACATTGCTAACTTTCATGATGAAATATGGCATGCATTGGCGATTAATATGTGATGTTTCTGTCAATTTCAAGTTTTAGGAGTCCTTCCGATATATTTTAGCTTCATAACATAATTACTTAGTTACCTGAGTTGCTATGCTCATTTGTAAGAATATAAGTTATATTGGTCAAAATTATAAGTGTATATGTAATTTTAAAAAATATATAGTCGGGCTAGTACTAAATATGTGCATGGCTGCTTAAATATATAAGGTTCTCGGATTCTGTCCATATATATATATATATATATATATATAAATGGGCATCAGAAATTGAGGACTACTTACGGGATTGACATGGGAAACATAGCACCACAAAGCTCGGCAAAGTGAAGAAAGACAATAGTGCATGGCAATTGGCACCGGTACATATGCAAAAGTATTTGAACTAAATATGGACATTATATACTATGCAATTCTCAATTGATTAATTAGCTAGCTAGGTTGCTTATCTACTGGCTCAGTAATTAATGAATCGCTAACCCACAGTTTATTATAAGCTGTGTTTTCTGTCGGAGATGATATGAAGGATGGTGTCTGTATATCACACAACACAATAGTATATATAATGACGGAGATTATAAATTACAAAAATTTACAAGTATAGTATTTAATTAACGTTATAAAGTAACTCCTCACTTAATAATTTTCACTAGCCAAAAATCTGGGCATAAATCATATATCACGGCGGTGAGTGCTCTCTTCTTAATCCAATAAATTGTGAGATGAGAAATCTTCCATATCCGATGATAATATTTGTCGATGAAGGATCTCCCGGTGCCCCTTTGTTAGTGTACACGTTCCTTCTTGCCCGTTTGAGTACACTGGACACTCAGTTACTCGGTTCATTCTCATTAGAATATTTTTTAAGTGTGATATTAAAATTAAGGGAATTTATCAAAATTATTCATATTTTTAAATTTATTTATGAAAAAATACAATCAAAGTTGCATTTAAGGTACAAAGAGTTTGCTCGAATTTATATAAGAGACTATAGATTTTGGATATAAAGTTACAAATGTAAAATATTTTTGAAAATATTTTCTTCAGTAACTTGGGTATTTTTGAAAAAAAACCCTAAGAACTGTTATATAATATATAATATAAAAGTAGAGAGAGTAAAAAAGAATTTAAAATTTTATGTTTATTGATATCACAAAATAATGTACATGCAAACCTTTAATAAGCTTCTAAAACATAGGTTACTTGAGAAGTGAAAAGACAAGAGTTTGTGTCAATTAATGGGGTAAAGGTGAAAGGTCAAATGACATCTAGAAAGTTAAGAGTGAAACAATAATATCATAACACTCCCCCGGGATAACTCGTACAACTACATGCCTCATTAAAACCTTACTATGAAAAATCCTGTGGGAAAAACCCTAATGAAGGAAAAAGAGTACATGTGTTGCTCGTGTAATAACGAGTGTATTACATCTCCCCCTCATTTTGACATGACTATGAATATCAACATAGATCTCGAAATTTGCGCATTCCAATTTTGTGCACCAACTTCTCGAACGAAGATGTAGGAAGTGATTTTATAAACAAATCTGCTGGATTTTCACATGAACGAATCTGGCAAACATCAATCTCTCCCCTTTGCTGAAGTTCATAGGTGAAGAAGAATTTTGGATCAATGTTCTTTGTCTGATCTCCTTTAAAGTAGCCTTCACGTGTCTGAATGATGCAAGCTTCATTTTCTTCATACAAAGTGGTAGGAATTCTTTTGTTGACTGAAAGACCATATGAATCTCGAATATGGTGAACAAGAGACCTCAGCCATACACATCTCGATTTGCTTCATGAAGGGCCAATAATTCAGCATGATTTGGAGAAATTGTTGCAAGAGTCTGTTTTGTTGAGCGCCAAGATATTGCAGTATCACTATACATGAAAATATAACCTGTTTGTGACCTTCCTTTATGAGGATCGGACCGATATCCTGCATCTGCATAACCAACTAATTCCACTTGTGAGTCTTTAGCATAAAATAAACCCATATCCATTGTTCCTCGAAGATATCTAAATATTTGTTTCACACTAGTCCAATGTCTTCGAGTTGGAGCAGAACTATGTCTTGCCAAAAGATTAACAGAAAATGCAATATCAGGACGTGTGCAATTGGCAAGATACATTAGTGCACCAATGACACTAAGATATGGTACTTCTGGACCAAGAAGTTCTTCTCCCTTTTCTCTTGGACGGAATGGATCCTTGTTCTTTTCTAGTGAACGTACAACCATAGGTGTACTCACAAGATATGCTTTATACATAATAAACCATTTAAGAATCTTTTCAATATATGAAGACTGGTGGATAAAGATTCCTTTAGATAAATATTCAACTTGAAAACCAAGGCTGAGTTTTGTTTTACCCAAATCCTTCATTTCAAACTCTCTTTTCAAATATCCAATCGTCTCATGGAGTTCATCTGGAATTTCCAATGATGTTTAAATCATCAACATAGACAGCAATGATAGTAAACCCCAATTTTGTCCTTTTAATAAAAACACATGGACATATTACATTATTAGTATATCCATCTTTCAAAAGATATTCACTGAGATGATTGTATCACATACGACCCGATTGTTTCAATCCGTATAATGATCTTTGTAATTTAATTGAGTAAATCTCTCGGGGTCTTGAACTTTATGCTTCAGGCATTTTTAATCCATCAAAGATCTTTATGTAAATGTCACTATCGAGTGACCCATACAAGTAGGCAGTCACAACATCCATTAAATTCATTTGGAGCCCTTCTAGAATTGATAAACTTATTAAAAATCTGAATGTTGTTGCATCCATTACCGGGAAATAAGTTTCTTCGTAATAGATTTCTCGGTCTTTGTGAGAAGCCTTAGCAACAAGGCGTGCCTTGTGAAAGGAATATGTCCTAAGTCCAATCATGTATGAGGATTTAGGAATAACTTTTTATATAATCTGTTTTGATTTCATTGATTTTAATAAAAGACTTGTTTTATTTTTATTACGGGCTCTATCTATTTAAGTGTTTAAATAAGATATACCATAGTTTAGAGTAAAGCTTTTTATGGATTATGATGAGATCATAATAGTGAGATCTAAAAAGATGATAACTCTAAACTTAAATAGTTCCTGGTCGTAGGATTACTAACTGGTAATTAATAATCCGCAAAGATCGGTACATACTATGCTTGCTTCATTATGAAGAATGTCTGTTCTCATAGACTATTTGTGTGGTGACACTATAGCTAGTATGTAGGTGCTTATTATAGAATAAGTTCACTGAACATGACTCGCCCAGCTGAACAACTGATGGAGTTCATTCACGTGTCAGCAGTTGTTCACATAGTGATAGTTGTACAAGTATCCTTAGACTTGAGGTCATCATAGTCATCTTGTGTACACTGAACTATGCTTTGGTTTAGTTCTTAGTCTCCAGGGACAATTATTAGGGCTCTTCTGGGTATAAGAATTTGTACACGAAGATAGTGTATGATCAATAAAGGATCTACCCCTTCTAGTGAAGGAAGCAAATGTTCAAGGCTGATCCACTTATGCTAGTTCAGGAATCTCTGGCCAGAGTGAATGAAATTAGAAAGGAGTTTCTAATTTGCATAGAACTACGCATAGTAAATGGTAAGCAATTGATTAAATTAGATAGGCTTGACACGAGATCCATGCCTTGTATTTAATCGGGACATTGTAGGGTAGAAGGAGTTTATTGTACGATAACTATTCACTGAATAGGTTCTTGGTATTCTAAGCAGTGAATTAATATTATCCGGATAGTCGCGATATGCTGAGAAGTATCCCTCACGATGTAGAATAAATGTGATTAATTAATTAATTATATTTAATAAATTAGAGAATTTATATAAATAATGATAAAATAGTTTTATTATTATTTATTTCTACTACTGGATTAATATTGAACCTACAGGGTCACACCATAAAAAGAGAATGATTTAATGGTGGAGGAATTAATTAATAATGGCTAATAATTATTTATTTGTGAAATAAATAATTAATTGGCAAATTTAATAATTGATTAAATGAGATTTAATTGATTATAAATTAATTAAGAAAAGTTCTTAATATTATTAATTAAGGATTTAATTTTTGGAAATTAAATCAAGAGAGAGAATTATTTCTAAAGTGTTTAGAAAAAGGATTAATAATTAAAAGATGTTTTAATTATTAATGAGAATAATAAATGGGATAATAATAATATTATTTATAGGAAAATTTCAGCTGAAAATTTTGCCTATAAATACACTATTATAGACCCTATTTTATTCAAACCCACATCAAACCCGAAAACCCAAAAAGTTTGGAAAACCCAATTCTCTCCACCTCCTTCCTCCTCCTTAACATCGTTTTCTTGGTGGATACCGGTGGAGTGCTTCACACTTGAGGAGCAACTGCTATGGATCTCTGATCGTTGTCTCCGAATTATTTTAAAAGGTTAGATTCGATCCTTCGAATTTTTATTCATGATTTATATGCTTTTATTTGGATTTTATATGTGTAAAAGTGTTTTGTCATGCCCCCGCTGCGTTAAAAATCCAACAATGGTATCAGAGCATAGGTTGTATGCATATAGATCTGTGGTAAAAATTTCAGAATTTTATGTGCTTGTATGAATTAATTATGATTTTTACAAGTTATATTATGGATTAATTTTGTCTGATGAGAAATCGTTTCTCAGAATAATTTTGATTGTTGATCTGGGTTCTACAAGTGTTGTAGATCGTCTGGGTATTTTTTCATAATTTTATGATGTATAGAATTTTTATTATGAATTTTTGAAGTTCTTATAATTAAATAAATCATATATATATATATAAATTGATTGTAAGTATATATATTGCATCTGCTGTACTGCTGTCTTTGTCTGTGGTTTATGCTGCTACACGGATAGAAAAGTAGAACAGAGAACAGTTGTCAGGCGCGCAAACCGAGGAAAGCGGCGGCTGCTGCAAAACAAAAAAAAATAGGGGTGTCACGCATTTCGGGAATGCGTTACACACCTGTGGTGCATTCACGGAATGCGTTACACCCTTTAATGGCTTAAAAGGTCTGTAACGCATCACCGGAATGCGTTACAGGGCTTGTAACGCGTTCCTGTAATGCGTTACAGCCCGTCTGTTGATTTTAAAATTGATTTTCTGGGAGTTTCGTAACTCCGTTTTAGGCGTGCAATATACCGTTGGATTCGTTTTTCCGAGACGGATCTAATGGAGTGATCAATTTTAGTTTATATAAAAGTTTTGAACTGTTTATATTTCCATGAAGTGTTTTAAAGCTGTTTTTGACTGTTTTTATTTGCTTTTAAATGCTTCATGTGATACATAGAGATGTATAATGCTTAGACTAATGTGCTAGATGATATAACATGCCTACCTTGATGTTTATTCATATTGATATATGTGATATATGCTTAGTTTATCATGCGATGATAGATTTAGGTGAACTTAAATAAATATAAGGCGTTTGTTAGACAACCTAGTATAGTGAAATTGTTTCATAACCTTAATAATAATATTATGAATACAATCATGAGATTCTTGTGTTTATGAAACACGTAATTGAATATGAATTTTTGATATGAGAGAAAGGATGATTCTGTTAACAACAGATTTCTATCTGTAAGAAAGGGTTATTAAGTGACGCCTCTTGACAATGCTCCACCCGATCTGGGAATCATCTGATTATTGATTATTGATTTGAAATATTTAATTTAAAAGGAATAATCTCTTTATAATATGATTATGATTGTAACGTAATATAATCCCTCTAAAATTAAATAATATCAAGTAGTAATTGGCCAATGACACAACGGGCTTGTGTCGGTCATATCCTTCCAACATGATAGAAAGTAGTTCTTATTTTTGAATCATTGTCGGTTCGTGCTACAGCCGAGGGCTTTGATTTCGAAATAAGAAATACTTGTCTATTACATAGAGATGTGTACATTGAATAAGAATCTAAAGGTCGGTACGTGCTACAGCCGTGGGCCTTTGGGGACTGATTCAACTGTACGGAATGTTGGGTTAGACTTGACTTAGAATATTGAGTTTGTCGTGCTACAGCCGAGACTCAATTATTCAAGAGGCTAAAGTTTGATTAGGGAATAACATGAGATGTAATTGACAAGAGTTGTCTGCCTATTGAACATTACATGGCGGTTCGTGCTACAGCCGGGGTCGTGTAATGGAATGTAGGATCCCTATTCCCACTAGCATTATGAATGCTTAATTTTTCACGTAGGGGGTTGAATAAATTAGGAAAACTAGTGGGAGCCACTTATGAATAAAGACCCGATTCATATAGTGTTTTAAAATGAAATCGAATATTTTCTAAGTGTTGTTATGTGTTTATCATTTACAGATTTACAATATACATTATGTCTTCTGCACTATCACTCAGGAGCATACTAGATGCTCACAAATTGACTGGTCCTAATTATGCTGACTGGCTTCGAAACTTGAGAATTGTTCTCAGGATTGAGAAGCTGGAATACGTGATTGACTCACCTAAGCCTACTGAACCTGCTAGTGATGCACATAATGATGAACATGCTGTGTATCGTAAGTGGATAGATGATGTAAATGTTGCTCAATACATCATGCTAGCTTCCATGAACATTGAGCTACAGAAACAACATGAGCATATGGATGCTCACACTATCCTCATGCATCTATAAGAGTTGTATGATGTGGCGGGGAGGACAACTCGATATGAGATATCGAAGGAGCTGTTCGGTTGTAGGATGTCTGAGGGATCATCTGTGAATGACCATGTACTTAAGATGATCAATTTGATTGAACGTCTTGGACAACTTGGTTTTGCCATGGATGGGGAGCTGAGCCAAGACTTGGTCTTGCAATCGCTTCCGAGTTCGTTCTCGCAGTTTGTTGTGAACTTTCACATGAATAAGTTGGATGTCAGCCTGCCTGAACTCCACAACATGTTGAAGACCTGCGGAATCGAATTTTCCCCCTAACAAGAGTTCTGTTCTTCTAATTGGTGAAGGTTCCAATCCTAAGAAAAGGGAGAGGAACTCTTCCAAGAAGAAGAAAGTAGGTGAAGAAAAGCCGGTTCCACCAAAAGCTGAAGACCCCAAGAGCAAAGTTGTTTGCTTTCACTGTAACAAGGTGGGGCACTGGAAGAGGAACTGCAAGGTTTACCTTGCAGAATTGAAGAAGAAGAAGGGTAGTGAGACTACCGCTTCTGATTCAGGTATGTTCATGATAGAAGTGAATATGTCATTAAATCAAATTTCTACTTGGGTATTAGATACCGCCTGTGGTTCTCAAATCTGCAATTATTGCAGGGACCAAGGAGAAGTAGGACTCTTGAGGAAGAGGAGGTGATTCTACTGATGGGAAATGGAGCAAGAGTTGCTGTTGAAGATGTAGAATCATTTCATTTACATATGCCTACGGGCAAGACTATTGTTTTAAATAATTGTTATTTTGTTCCCTCGATTGTGAGGAATATTATTCCCATGTTAGACTTGGCTGGATTTTCATTTATTATTGAGAATAATGAATGTTCTATTCTTAGAAATAATATTCTTTATGGACGTGGTACTTTAAATAATGGTCTGTATAAATGTGACATAATTTACTTCAGATTGAACAAACTAATAAAAGAAAAGGGATGATGAAAATCTCACTTTATAGTGGCACTGCAGTCTCCATTTAGTGGAAATGGAGAGAGGGCTGCAAATTTGCTAGGAATGGTACACACAGATGTATGTGGACCAATGTCTACGCAAGCCATGGGTGGATTTTCATACTTCATTACTTTCATAGATGATAGATCTGGATTCGGATATGTGTTTGATGAAACACAAGTCTGAGGCCTTTGAAAAGTTCAAAGAATATAAGTATGAAGTGGAGAAACAACCAAACATAGTATTATAACTCTTCGATCAGATCAAGGTGGTGAATACTTTAATGGAGTGTTTATAGATTATCTCTAAGTAAATGGTATAGTCTCCCACTGGACTCCTCCAGATTGGTATCTGAAAGGAGAAATCGAACTTTGTTAGACATAGTTCGGTCCATGTTGAGCTATGCAAATCTTCCAGTATTTCTATGGGGTTATGCATTGGAAACCTCAGCATATTTACTGAATATGGTGCCTTCCAAAATCTGTTCCTCAAACTTCGTATGAGATATGGAAAGAAAGAAAACCGAGTCTTAAACACGTTAAGATTTGGGGATATCCAGCTTATGTCAAGAAAGTTGACCCAGATAAGCTGGAATATCGATCCGTATAATGTTATTTTGTGGGATATCCTAAAGAGACTTTAGGGTATTACTTTTACACCGATCATCGGGTGTTTGTCTCCAGACATGCTACCTTCTTGGAAAAGGAGTTTATCCTTGAAGGAAACAGTGGGAGCAAAATTGAACTTGATGAAGTTCAAGAAGCACAAACTACTACGGATCAAGTGGAAACACCTGTTCTGACTGAACAACCTTTTGTGGAACAACCCATTCATAGATTAGGGAGAGTGTCTCGCCAACCTGAGAGGTAATATGGCCTTGTCATTGAGAATGACAATGAGTTGTCGATCATTGATGATGACGACCCTGTGACCTATAATGAGGCTATGAGTAGTGTTGACTCAGAGAAATGGCAAAGTACCATTAAATCCAGAATGGAATCTATGTATACGGTATACAAAAGATAGATTATAGCAGATGGCCAGGTGGAGACCTATAAGGCCAGGCTTGTGGCAAAAGGATTCAAACAAAGGCAATGGATTGACTTTGATGAAACTTTTTACCTGTAGCCCTGTTAAAATCAGTTCAGATTTTGCTTGCGATTGCTGCTTACTACGACTATGAGATCTGGCATATAGCCAGATGGTTTTCTTTCCAAGGGAAATGAAAACCTAGTGTGTAAGCTACTGCGAACCATAAGTGGTTTAAAGCAAGCTTCTCGTAGATGGAACATACGTTTTGATGAGACAATCAAAGAGTTTGATTTTATCAAAAACGAAGATGAACCATGCGTCTACAAAAGGGTTAGTGGGAGCGCGGTAACATTTCTTGTATTGTATTGAATTAGAGTTGACACACATAACAACATAGCAGACCCACTCACAAAGCTACTTTATGAAAGTCACTTTGATCGTCATAAAGACAAGATGGGTATTAGATACCAGAGTGATTGGCTTTAGTACAAGTGGGAGATTGAAAGGAATATGTCCTAAGTCCAATCATGTATGAGGATTTAGGAATAACTTTTTATATAATCTGTTTTGATTTCATTGATTTTAATAAAAGACTTGTTTTATTTTTATTACGGGCTCTATCTATTTAAGTGTTTAAATAAGATATACCATAGTTTAGAGTAAAGCTTTTTATGGATTATGATGAGATCATAATAGTGAGACCTAAAAAGATGATAACTCTAAACTTAAATAGTTCCTGGTCGTAGGATTACTAACTGGTAATTAATAATCCGCAAAGATCGGTACATACTATGCTTGCTTCATTATGAAGGATGTCTGTTCTCATAGACATTTGTGTGGTGACACTATGGCTAGTGTAAGTCATATGTCATAGACCTATTTGTATATTCGAGGATTCAACTCAACTCAAATAAGAATGTAATAAGTAAATAGTGGATCGACCGTCAGAGAGATCTCGCAAAGTAATATCTGTCAAAGGATTCAGAAACAAGGTTCATCTACAGACTTGAGGAGTTAATTCACTGGAAGAAGTTCAAGAAGTTGATCATGCCTCAGTGATATAAATCAAGATCGTGGATTTAATCAAGTGACAGAGATCTCGTCAGAGTATCATTAATTACAAGGATTTAATCTGAAGAAAATCAAAGTGTCAAAGTCAAGACATGAAGAAACGTCACGGAAGTTAGTCACTCATGAACCAGACAGTACATCGAGTGTCAACATTGAAGTGGTGGAATTGATTCATAATTCTCAGTAATTTTCAGAAGATTGTCAGAAGAATGGATGTTGCTCAGGGTTAGTATTAATTCTCTATTAATTAATTAAGTCATATAATTTAATTAAGAAAATAAATTATATCTGCAAAGATTAATTTATTGATTAATTGAATTAATTGATTAATTAATTCAGAATTAATATTAAGATTTTCAGAATTTTTATTTGGTTAAAATCTGTTTTAATTCTAAAAAGATAACTGATTGTACTAGTATGACAATCGGTATGACAATTGATAGTCATACCGAAAGTCATGCTAATTCAGTTGAGTGTCTTGATAGAATTATTATTTAGATTAAAATCACTTATTAATTCAGCAAGACAATTCATTTGAATTAATATGACAATCGGTATGACAATCAATAGTCATACCGAAAGTCTTGCTAGTTCATTTTGATTGTCTTGCTAGCTCTAAAGATTGTCACACCGAAAGTCTTACTGAGCAAAGGATTGTCATACCAGATCAATTTTCCATTCGGCTGTTTGATAAAAGAAGCAGAAGACCAAGTCATTCAAAACACACTGAAAAATATAAGAACACAGCAGCCGCCTAAGAAATATTTCATTGTTCTCTGCTGAAATTCAAAGATCAATTTCTAGATTGCAAAGTTAAATCCAATCAACTAGAAATCTTTATCTTGTTCTTGTGTAACAATCTAGCGGATCAAAATCCCTAGAACTTAATCTCAAATCGCGTTTAGCATTTGATTCTAATTATTGCAAAAATAGAAAAAGTTCATGTCGAATTTATTCTAGATTTGTGATAATTGATTTGAGATTAATACCTTGTAATCGATACAGTTGTTGTAACACATTTCAAGTTTAATAATATTTTTATTTAACTTGAATTTTGTTTCACATTTTTTATTCCGCATTCATTCGATTATTCGGTGCTGTTTGTATTCAACCCCCCCTTCTACAAACACATTGGGACCCAACAATTGGTATCAGAGCCTTCTGATTAACGAACAAATCAAGATCCTAGACTTTTGTGATTTTTCAACTCCTTGAATTTTTATTTATTCAAAAATTCATAATGACTTCACATAAAGTTGGAACCGTTAAAATTCCACAATTTGATAAAGAGAATTATATCATGTGGAAGAAGAAGATGCTATTATTTTTACAAGTTGCAAATCCCAAATATTCAAACTTGTTAAAGAAGGGTATAAAAACTCCGATGGTTATTGAACCGGAGGTAATAGTAGATGGTGTGGTGACTACTGAAGCTAGAACCTATCCAAAAGAGCCTGAAGATTTTACTCCTGCTGAGAAGGAAGAAGCCTCCTTGGATGCCAGCCTTCAATTAATATTAATTGATTCCCTTGATCCCTTGATGAACAGACATGTGATGAACTGTAAAAATTCCAAACACATGTGGGAAACTATTGAGGTGATTAATGAAGGCACAGAGGAAGTTAGGGAGAACAAGTTGGAAATCCTAACCTCTGAATATGAACATTTCAAATCAAATCCAGGAGAAGGAATTACTGAAGTGTTTGAGAGGTACAATGCGTTGATCAACAACCTGAACATCAATGGAAAGTATTATTCAATCAGGGAGGTCAACAAAAAGTTCCTTTTAACACTGCCAGCTCATCTTGAACATAGAATCACTGCCATTAGAGAAGCTAGAGATCTGAGTGAGATTTCTTTGGACAGGCTCTATGGAGTGTTAAAAACCTATGAGTTGGAGCAGATTCAACAGAAGGAAGTCTACGGGAAGGATAGAATGGTCAGCACATCTACTGCACTTGTAGCTGAAGGTCAACAACAACAACAATCTCAACAGTTAGAAAGAATGGTACAGTTTTCCAAGGGTGAGGAAAATGAGTTAGTAGCAGAATATGATCCTCCTACTACAAATCAATCAAGTGATGATTTTTATTCCTTGGAAGAGCTGGAGCAATTGGAAGATGAATCAATGGCCCAAATTGTCAAGAGATTCTCCCATGTCAGATTCAGGAGGAATCCCAAGCTTAAGTACAAGTCCAACTACAACAAATTCCAGAAAGGTGGATCTTCATCCTCTAACACCAGCAGTGGTGGGTACAAAACAGGGATGGTTGATCGAAGCACCATTAGATGCTATAACTGCAATGAGTTGGGACACTTTGCCACAGAATGTAGGAAGCCAAAGTAAGTAAGAAAGAACTCTGAAAGGGCTTATCTGGCAAAGGGAAGAAGCTGGGATGATACTGACAGTGAAGATGAAGATGAAGGAAATCTTGCTCTTATGGCTATTGATGGAAAAGCTTCATCGTCAAGAATAGAGGTAAAACTTTCTGATGCTGAAATGGTTTATCATCTAAGAGGTAACTTAGATTGTGCACGTCGTGATAATGAACTGTTAAGTTTACAGATCACAGACCTTGAGAAAGAGGTCAATGAATTAAGACTTGTGCACATTAATCAAGATAAATTAAAAGAACAGGTATCTTTGCTAGAGAATAGAGTTGACTGTTATAGAAAACTCGAAACTATTCTCAAAGACAAGATCACCGGTCTTGAGACTAAGGTTAGAGCCTACTTCAATTCTTGTTCGAAGGTTAAAGAGTTCTACAGTAAGCAAGCTATTAATCAAACATCTGGAATAGGTTATGATTACAATGCTGCTATTGGAGAATTAGGCATAAACTCCCCTCCTCATGTCTGTGCTAAAGGGAGGGAAGTACCACATGTGCTTAAGGGTGTTGATGAACCCCTCTATAAAGCATCAATTGCTGAACCATTTGATGCGACCTCTTCTGTTATTCATGAAGAAATACGTGCTGAAGATCATGCTAATGAGAAGATTGTTTCCAAGTCAAGTGAGTCGAAAGTTCCAGTCAAAGTTGTGAAAGCAACTGAGACTAACTCAGACACACATGAGTTGGATAACAATAATGCCATGTCTACCATGCATAAATTACCTGCTGTTAATCACTCTCATAAAGCATGTAGTGTTGCTAATTGTATGTCTTGTGCTTTTAATATGATGTATGCTTATTTTAATGGTAAGCATGTGTCTAATGATAAGACTACTCCTCGTCAGCATGTGAATAACAAGAAGCATGATAGGTCTAAGACTGCTAGTCCTTCTAAGGCTAGAAAGGAGACATTTGTGCCTAAGCTTAAACAGAAATTTGTTAAGGCTGTTTACAAGGTCAAATGTTCAGTCATTGAGGATGTTGAGATCGTTAATATTAAAAATGTTGTTTTGCCTGACAAAGGACAATTCTACAAGTATGCCGGGCCCAACCAAGTTTGGGTTCCGAAGAAGGTCTAATCCATTTGAAGTGCAGGGCATTAAACAGGTGTAACCGGTAGTGTGGATTCTTGACAGTGGATCATCAAGACATATGACCGGAGATAGAGCCCTGCTATCAAATGTGGATTGAGAAAGTTGGCCCCCTGATTACCTTTGGAGATAACAACAAAGGTTTATCTGAGGGATATGGCTGTTTGCAAGCTGGGAATGTTATCATTGTAATTTTGTATATTGTGCTAGGTTATTATCAGGAAGCAGTATCTAACATATAGCACCAGTGACGAGACTTGAGAATATTACGACATATCAGACACCTGCTGCACATTACACTTGGAATTGTACTCTAGTAAGATGTGTACAAGTGTACTCCTGGTTGGTAAGTCAAAAGAGGAAGTCAATGCACCACAGTTCATGGACTTTGCAGCTGCAGATCTATTGGACTATGCAATTTCTTCTTCACAATCTCACTTCAGGTTGGTATGAACTAGTATACTGCTCAAACAATCGTCAAGGACATGGTATGGCACTCTAACAGAAGTTATAATTTTATATGAATAAGTAGAGTCGTCATATTAATAACTATCTTATCACTAAGCACAATCATATTGTTTTATATGTGCAGTGATATATTGATAATGCAACATAACAATTAGTATCTAAAGTACTTGACAAGTATCGGTCAATGATATCTTGTTAACATTATGTTGCAGATATTTGTAAGCTTTTGACATGAATGAGAATTACTTAGACTTTACCCTAAGTGATCAATGTTTTATCAAAAACTCATTCATTTTGAAAAACAAAAATTAAACTTCTTTCTACATTAGTGATTTCTTATTTCATGTAAAATCTTTTGAAATCACTATTGTAAATCATTTTCTCTCTATTACCATATGTTCTATGATACAGGTTCAGTCTCCAATGACTTTCTTTCATTGACAGTCATGAGGTTGAAAACCCACAACGTCTATCCCAGACTGTAAAAGACAAACACAGAAACAGAACCAACCAACACTCTCTTACCACTAAATGTAGTATGGATGAGTGCGAGGGAGATAGTGCCTTAGTGCACCACATAAGGAAGGTTCTGAAGTCAACCCAGTAGCTCTGTCTCCTACATAGATGAGTAGTATTTAAACCGAGATAACTGCTATCCCCCATACATCTTCTCAAAAAGATGTAATGGCTGAAAAGGCACAAAAACAGTTACTAGATTCATTCTCTCAACAGGGTGTGTCTATTGAAATTTGCCTGTCGGCCAAGGTATCCGATGTAGTGTCACCACTTCAAATATAAACAATTCTTGATGCACAAGGAAATGTTACACACACAAAGGATGAGTTGACGGAAACAAGAGTTTCGACCATTTTAAGGTCAGATTCGATTGTTCAAGGTTCGTTAGTGGACCAATTGCCTTTACAGGTGTTAGGAGAGGATACTGATCCAAAAGCCATATGTCAGTGGTCAGTGTCTACCTCCCCAGGCTTAAATCCCCTGGATGCATCTGCGGATAGTGGATCTGACATAGGTGCAGATCGGCAACTTGTTGACAATGATTCAGATATTACCTGATGAGTCACAAGGAAATGTCTTCACAGACATTAGAAGGGAACTTTGATCTTTATGCTAAATTCGTTGGATCATTGTTTACCTTCCCAGAATTCAAATCTGGAACCCTAAAAGGGAAACTAGCAACTTGTAAATTATGACTCAGATTCATCTGACGAGTTTAACAAGGATGGGGATTTGTGAACTCCCATTGCACCACCTGTGACCTCCTTAAGGATGGCTAAGGTGATTTTCCTTACAGGTACAGCTGAATTATGGAGCTATGAGAGAAGAGTGATACACTTGTGAGAATGAGTGTAAACACGAGTGGAGAGAAGAGTGAAACACATGTGAGGTACACTAAAACACAATCACACACTCACAGTGAGGAAGAAAAAGAAACTACTTGTTATTTCTTTTCCAACCAAGTGAAATATGAGAACTCCTTCAGACGACGGCATACATTCCTTCTTTAAGGGGGAGATAGAAGCTTAAGTAATAGTTTGGAGGATTCCTCAACTAAGGGGGAGAAATAGCAGGGAGGAAGAAAAAGATCCTAAAAATGTACACTACACCACACCATTGTTGTTTCTAACTACAGACCCTATTGTACGGGAGAGGTGGTAAACACAAGGTGATTTCCTAGTAAGGGAAGAAGCTGTTAGGGGAGTACCATTGGTTTTTATCTGCGGATCCTATTGTACGGGAGAGGTGGTAAAACGAAGGTGATCTTCTTTAATCAGTTGATTCTCATAGGGGGAGAAGCAAGAGAGATATGTGCTTCTCAACAGGAAATGTGGTTGTACAAAAGAAGATGAAACTACTTGAAGATATGTTCAGTCTAGAGGAACATCTACTTGGAATCTGGAAAATGTTAAATCTAGTCCAGAACTTTTCTACTATTTACTTTGCATGTATATTTATATCTTTTTCTTATTTGTTAGTTGAGTTATCCTCTAGGTATTTGTGTGTTATTGTCTAACAAACAAATAGGGGGAGATTGTAAGTCATATGTCATAGACCTATTTGTATATTCGAGGATTCAACTCAACTCAAATAAGAATGTAATAAGTAAATAGTGGATCGATCGTCAGAGAGATCTCGCAAAGTAATATCTGTCAAAGGATTCAGAAACAAGGTTCATCTATAGACTTGAGGAGTTAATTCACTGGAAGAAGTTCAAGAAGTTGATCATGCCTCAGTGATATAAATCAAGATCGTGGATTTAATCAAGTGACAGAGATCTCGTCAGAGTATCATTAATTACAAGGATTTAATCTGAAAAAAATCAAAGTGTCAAAGTCAAGACATGAAGAAACGTCACGGAAGTTAGTCACTCATGAACCAGACAGTACATCGAGTGTCAACATTGAAGTGGTGGAATTGATTCATAATTCTCAGTGATTTTCAGAAGATTGTCAGAAGAATGGATGTTGCTCAGGGTTAGTATTAATTCTCTATTAATTAATTAAGTCATATAATTTAATTAAGAAAATAAATTATATCTGCAAAGATTAATTTATTGATTAATTGAATTAATTGATTAATTAATTCAGAATTAATATTAAGGTTTTCAGAATTTTTATTTGGTTAAAATCTGTTTTAATTCTAAAAAGACAACTGATTGTACTAGTATGACAATCGGTATGACAATTGATAGTCATACCGAAAGTCATGCTAATTCAGTTGAGTGTCTTGATAGAATTATTATTTAGATTAAAATCACTTATTAATTCAGCAAGACAATTCATTTGAATTAATATGACAATCGGTATGACAATCAATAGTCATACCGAAAGTCTTGCTAGTTCATTTTGATTGTCTTGCTAGCTCTAAAGATTGTCACACCGAAAGTCTTACTGAGCAAAGGATTGTCATACCAGATCAATTTTCCATTCGGCTGTTTGATAAAAGAAGCAGAAGACCAAGTCATTCAAAACACACTGAAAAATACAAGAACACAGCAGCCGCCTAAGAAATATTTCATTGTTCTCTGCTGAAATTCAAAGATCAATTTCTAGATTGCAAAGTTAAATCCAATCAACTAGAAATCTTTATCTTGTTCTTGTGTAACAATCTAGCGGATCAAAATCCCTAGAACTTAATCTCAAATCGCGTTTAGCATTTGATTCTAATTATTGCAAAAATAGAAAAAGTTCATGTCGAATTTATTCTAGATTTGTGATAATTGATTTGAGATTAATACCTTGTAATCGATACAGTTGTTGTAACATATTTCAAGTTTAATAATATTTTTATTTAACTTGAATTTTGTTTCACATTTTTTATTCCGCATTCATTCGATTATTCGGTGCTGTTTGTATTCAACCCCCCCTTCTACAAACACATTGGGACCCAACAGCTAGTATGTAGGTGCTTATTATAGAATAAGTTCAATGAACATGACTCGCCCAGCTGAACAACTGATGGAGTTCACTCACGTGTCAGTAGTTGTTCACATAGTGATAGTTGTACAAGTATCCTTAGACTTGAGGTCATCATAGTCATCTTGTGTACACTGAACTATGCTTTGGTTTAGTTCTTAGTCTCCAGGGACAATTATTAGGGCTCTTCTGGGTATAGGAATTTGTACACGAAGATAGTGTATGATCAATAAAGGATCTACCCCTTTCAGTGAAGGAAGCGAATGTTCAAGGCTGATCCACTTATGCTAGTTCAGGAATCTCTGGCCAGAGTGAATGAAATTAGAAAGGAGTTTCTAATTTGCATAGAACTACGCATAGTAAATGGTAAGCAAGTGATTAAATTAGATAGGCTTGACACGAGATCCATGCCTTGTATTTAATCGGGACATTGTAGGGTAGAAGGAGTTTATTGTATGATAACTATTCACTGAATATGTTCTTGGTATGCTAAGCAGTGAATTCATATTATCCGGATAGTCGCGATATGCTGAGAAGTATCCCTCACGATGTAGAATAAATGTGATTAATTAATTAATCATATTTAATAAATTAGAGAATTTATATAAATAATGATAAAATAGTTTTATTATTATTTATTTCTACTACTGGCTTAATATTGAACCTACAGGGTCACACCATAAAAAGAGAATGATTTAATGGTGGAGGAATTAATTAATAATGACTAATAATTATTTATTTGTGAAATAAATAATTAATTGGCAAATTTAATAATTGATTAAATGAGATTTAATTGATTATAAATTAATTAAGAAAAGTTCTTAATATTATTAATTAAGGATTTAATTTTTGGAAATTAAATCAAGAGAGAGAATTATTTCTAAAGTGTTTAGAAAAAAGGATTAATAATTAAAAGGTGTTTTAATTATTAATGAGAATAATAAATGGGATAATAATAATATTATTTATGGGAAAATTTCAGCTGAAAATTTTGCCTATAAATACACTATTATAGACCCTATTTTATTCAAACCCACATCAAACCCGAAAACCCAAAAAGTTTGGAAAACCCAATTCTCTCCACCTCCTTCCTCCTCCTTAACATCGTTTTCTTGGTGGATACCGGTGGAGTGCTTCACACTTGAGGAGCAACTGCTATGGATCTCTGATCGTTGTCTCCGAATTATTTTAAAAGGTTAGATTCGATCCCTCGAATTTTTATTCATGATTTATATGCTTTTATTTGGATTTTATATGTGTAAAAGTGTTTTACCATGCCCCCGCTACGTTAAAAATCCAACACCTTGTATCTCACAATTTCATTTTTCTCATTTCTTTTACGCACAAATACCCATCTATATCCAACGGGTTTTACACCAGCAGGTGTTTGGACAATAGGTCCAAAAATTGGCATTTTTCAAGTGACTTCAATTCTGCTTCAATAGCTTCTTTCCACTTTGGCCAATCATTTCTTCTTTTATATTCATAGATCGATCTAGGCTCATAATCCTCGATTTCCTCATAAATGTCAAGTGCAGCTGCATATGCAAGTATATCATCTTTGACAATTTCTTTTCTGTTCCACCTCTTTCCTGAAATGACATAATTTATCGAGATCTTTTCATTATCAACAATTTCAGGTGTTTGATCATCCTTGGAAGACGTCTCTCCAGTGATCAAATTTATGATGTTCCAACTTTCTTATCAAGTTTCCTTATTTTTCTTGGAATTTTATCCTTGGATCCAATAGGTCTACCACGCTTATGGCATGCTTTAGACTCATTTGCTAGCATGATTTTATTATCTTCTTCAGGAAGTTTAATCTTACAAGGAACATTAACAGCTGGTATATGTGACTTTGTCACATTCTTGACATCAGTAAATGCATCAAGCAATCTATTTGCGACTTCTTGTAGGTGGATAATCTTTTGAACTTCAAATTCACATTGATTTGTTCGAGGATCATAATGAGACAGGGATACTGCATTCCATAAAATTTCTTGCTTTTCTTTTTCAAATTTTGTCTTATCTCCCCCTAATGCTGGAAAAACCGTCTCATCAAATTGACAATCGACAAATCGTGTCGTGAATAAATTACCAGTCTTGGGCTCCAAATATTTAATAATCGAGGGAGAATCAAATCCAATATATACCCCTAATCTTCTTTGGGGTCCCATTTTGTTCTTTGGGGAGGGGATATTGGAACCTAAACTGCACACCCAAAAAATTTCAAGTGAGAGATATTTGGTTCTTGATTGGGGAATATTTATGATAAGAAGTCGGTCTTAACCGGACTAAATAAGCCGCATGTAATATTGCATGTCCCCAGGCGATAGTTGGTAACTTTTTTCTCATAAGTAATGGTCTCGTAATTTGTTGTATCCTTTCAATGAAAGACTCGGCAAGACCATTTTTAGTGTGTGTGTGGGCAACGGAATGCTCCACTTCAATCCCAATAGACATACAATAATCTTTAAACGATTGGGATGTAAATTCTCCTACTCTGTCCAATCTTATTTTCTTTATATTATAATTAGAAATTGTGCTTGTAATCGAATTATTTGAGCAAGGAGTCGTGCAAAAGCCACATTACGAGCGGACAATAAATAACGTGTGACCATCTTGTTGATGCATCAATTAGTACCATAAAGTTCTGAAATGGCCCACTAGATGGGGTAATTGGTCCACATACATCTCCTTGAATTCACTCCAAAAATTTTGGGCATTCAATGGCAACTTTCACAGGAGATGGGTTTGTTATCAATTTTCCTTGAATACAAGCAACACATGAAAAATCTTTGGACAATGGAACAATTTTTTTTTGAGTGGATGTCCATTTGAATTTTCAATAATTCTTCGCATCATTGTTGAACCCGGATGACCTAAACGATCATGCCATATAGTAAAATTTGTCAAGTCAACAGATCTTGTATTAATAGTCATATGTGATTCAACTGGATTTATGAAAGTATAATATAATCCAGAATTATATGATGGGAGTTTTTCTATCACATATTTTCTCCCTGAGACTATAGTCGTGATACATAAATATTCATTATCACGTTCATTTGTCGTCTCAATATGATAGCCATTGTGGCTTATAGCTTTAAAGCTCAAAAGATTTCTTTTTGACCGGGTGGAAAATATTGCATTTTCAATCAATAAATATGTACTATTAGGTAGCACTATACTTGCTCTTCCGGAGCCTTCGATTATATCTGATGCACCCGATATTGTATTTACATTAGCTTTGGCTAATGTTAGATGCGAAAAATATGCTTTATTGTATGTGTTGTTGCACTATCCGCCAAACAAAAAGATTTCTCATCTTTTATAACACATGATGAGAGACTGTTGGCCATATTTCTTCACGAAAAATTAAATAAAATTAAAAGTAGAGGTAGAACATCTCAAGTACTTCGTTAACGAAAAGAAAAATATATAAGCAACTGATAATGATGATTATCATAGTTCAAAAGTTAAAACTGACAATCCAAATAAAAAAATTCAACAAGCAATGTAAGGCCTTGTTTAGTTATTTTTAGGCTCATCACCACCAAATTTAGGCATATTCACATCAACATCTTCAAAGAAATCTCCAACTTCCATGTGAGTAAAGGCCGAAGGATCAACTTGATCATTACTTCCAAGATGTGCTTCAAGACGGGCAATCCCCAAAGGATAATTCTGTTCGGTGAAATTAGTTTCAACATTCTTTAAAGATGCTTGATATAGGTCAGCAAAGTGCTTGGAGGTACGACATGGATCTTTCATTCCACATCAACTATAAGTAATTTCACCCCTTTTAACAATCGTACTACCCTCAGATTTCTCCTCATTTATTGTCCGTTTCTGGTAATAAGGCTTCCTTTTAAAGTTGGGGGGATTTTTTTGATTACGGTCTCTGCCATGCACAAAACCATGACCACAGGCACGTCCATGCCCACGTCCATGTCCATATCTATGCCCACGTCCACGTCCACGTCCACGTCCAAATAATTTATTATCTCTATATATATTATTAGTCACGCATTCACTTTAGAGAATGGTGTTGAGCCAGTTGGACGTGCTTGATGATTTTTCAGCATAAGTTCATTGTTTTGTTCAGCAAGAAGCAAAACAGAAATCAGCTCAGAATATTTTGTGAATCCACGTTCACGATATTGTTGCTGCAAGAGCATATTATTGGCATGGAAAGTGGAATATGTTTTTTGCATCATATCTTTATCGGTGATATTCTTGCCACATAATTTCAATTGAGATGTAATTTTAAACATGGCAGAGTTATACTCGCTCACACTTTTATAATCTTGCAATCGCAAGTGTAACCAATCATAGCGAG
This sequence comes from Apium graveolens, assembly GCF_009905375.1. Taxonomy (NCBI): domain Eukaryota; kingdom Viridiplantae; phylum Streptophyta; class Magnoliopsida; order Apiales; family Apiaceae; genus Apium; species Apium graveolens. Next base: position 84,126,446 of record NC_133649.1, read on the forward strand.
CTTTAGGAAGTATCACCTTTTTTTGGTGGTCATATCTTTCTTTGAGATCCTTCCAAAGTGTTTATGGATCTTTAATAGTCAAATATTCAGTTTTCAATCCTTCATCAAGGTGGTGGCGAAGAAATATCATGGCTTTTGCCTTATCTTGTTCAGAGGTTTTATTTCCCTCTTTTATAGTGTCACCGAGGCCCATTGCACTAAGATGGATTTCAGCATCAAGAATCCATGTCACATAATTTTTTTCCGGTGACATGAACTGCGTTAAATTCAAACTTTGTAAGATTCGACATTTTGATTACTGGTGGACAAACTGAAATAATGTAGATACCTTCTTCTTCTTGAATTTCCAACACTTATTTACACTTTGATGATCTCCTTTCAATACTTAAGTAAAATTGATCTTCTTATTTTATAAGCAAATCATGTTGATAACGTGTTATATAATATATAATATAAAAGTAAGAGAGTAAGAAAGAATTTAAGATTTCATGTTTATTGATATCACTAATGTACATGCAAGCTTTTATAGGCTTCCAAAATATATGTTACTTGAGAAGTGAAAAGCCAAGAGTTTGTGTCAATTAATGGGGTAAAGTAAAAGGTCAAAAGACATTTAGAAAGTTGTCATAACATTATTTTTTACATTAGTAATTCATAGTATACATAGGTTTACAAAGCCGTGCCTGAGATTTAGAAGGCTTTATGCAAAATTTTAAAAGAGTGTCCTAATAATTTGTACTTTTTTTAAAAATACATGAAATAATAAAAGAACATGTAATTTATAAAAGTACTATAACAACTAAAATGCATAAATTAACTGTATTGCATAATGAAAATTAACAAAATTGTAAAATAATAAAACAAGTAAATATATGATATTAATTATCATAAAATCGTCAGGACCTAGCTTTTTTTGAAGCACACTTACTATTAATAACTAGCATAAATCCCATGCGATGCACGGGTTCCCATTAATATTTTAATTTTTATTTATCCAGTTATATTATATTTTTGAAATATTTATATAAATATATAATGATTATAAATTTATAATAAAAATAATAGAATAACATGTGGTCGTAATTTAGTAGAATAAATAGACTATTTCTAGTAGTTTAACAATTTAGTAGTTTAGCAGATATATAACACTATTATTTATATCTTTTAATAATAGGATAAGTTGTATACGTAGTTTAGTAGGACAAGTATATTATATTTAGTAGTAGTTTAGTAATTAGTAGTTTATTAGATATATAACACTATTTATCTATTTTTGTAATAATCAAAATTAGGGAATTATCGTTGAACCATACCGTTGAACCAAATTATCTCTATTCCGGCTATTATAGTATAGTATAGATTTAATAATCAACATTTTCTCGCAAACTATTAAATTTTAGAAATTGGAAATTTATCTAAAAATAAAAAATTATACATGTAAATTTAAATTTATATGTAGATTGTTTAAATTTGTATAAATCCATTCTTTTATTTATTTTATATTTAAAATATAATCATTACTTGAATGATCTAGTAAGGGAGAAAAAAAGTCAGCTAGTACACATAGTTCAATTACTAATTTTAATGAATCATTGAAATTGGTATTTAAATGAGGAGTTTATCTTGTTGGAAGTGTAATGAGGGCACTGGATAATAATTTTTGATATAAGTATTTATTTCTATTAATAAGATTTTATATATTATTGTTTATAGATTTTATTTTACTTATTCAAGAAAGCAATCAAAATTATGTACGTGTATAATACTATATCTAAAACACTTTTTCTTTTCATTTACACTTTTTAACATTAAAAATAATAATTCTAATTTTTTTACTAATTTTTTTAATTTTAACTATATACACCTATATAAAAAAATGTGCCCTAAAATAATTGAGGGTCCTGTTCTCGTCGAACACCTCGCACACTGTAGGTTTATATTGAATGCTTTTTTTTGGTAGCAATTACTAATTATTTCTTCTTAATATTAAATAAAAAAATTTAATTTTTTTAATAATAAATATTAAATACGTGCATATATAAATAAAATTTAAATAATTCAGGGCCATCCATTGGTAAATGGCAGAATATAGCCACATTTTGAAACTAATTAATATCACTTTGAATTACTCTTAACAATTATAATCCCTAATGAGAGTCGACCTCTTATTTCTCTCATTTTCCATCTCCCTCGCCGCCTCCCCTCTACCTTCATACACTCAATCTAAATGACTATTGTTATCGCAAGAGACGTATTCTCCTCTCTTATTTTTTCTATTTTTCTTTCATTAATTTTCAATAATCTTCATCCTTTGGGTGAAATTTTTGATTCGTGCATCCATCTTTTTAGGTGTTTTTTATGTCTCTCCTTTTTGAGTAGTTTGTGTCTCTCCTTTTGGAGTGGTTTGTGTGTTTTAATATGTTTTGGTGTGTTCGGTTTTGTTATTTTGGTTCGTTGATAATAATTCAATTGGTGTATCGGGAGATCTGGGAAGCTAGCTTTGAATCTGAAACAGTGGTGATTATCACAAAAACTCACCTTGCACAATGAAAAATTGTTCAATATATGGGGACATCTGTATTCCGGATCTCAGTTGGCGTAACTGGCGGGTATGAACAAGAGACTATCACCTTTTTTTATGTGCCCAGGTGTGACATTAATGTTTTCAAGATTGTTGGTGTCGACTGAATTGCTCTGAAAACCTTTGTAATCATTTTTATTGTCAAAAATATTTATATTCTGTTTGTTAAACAATCTGAAAATAGAATGACTAGATATTTAGCTCATTTTATTTTCAATCAGGTTGTATTATCAGTTCGGGGATTTGTCCTGACTGTATTTGAGAGTTTTAATGAATGTTTTTTGTCAAAAATTAATATCACTTTGACCACCGAATTGTAAATTCCAAAATATATACAACAGTTTTTTGAGACATTGTTGGGTACCCACTAAGATCATCAAAATGCAACAAATCGATAAATTACAATAAAATTAAACAAGTCACCTAGCTCATTTTAGCATCCATGTTTTTTATAGAATACTTAATCTTAATAGCAATTACGAAAACCAAATTTGTCGTCTTACATAATTATTTATAATTAAATTAACCATTTTTCAACTGGAAATTTAAACTTAGTCCTATATAATTTAACAAAACTAAAAATACATAACTATAAAATTAAATATATTTTATAATAATATAAATTTCATAAACTTTTTCTATTATATATATAATATTTGTAATAATTTTCTGTTAAAGCCCAATGAATTAATCTACCAAAAATAAAGAAGTAATTAAACATTTAGCAAAAAAAGAAGAAGAAGTAATTAACCCGTAATGAGAAATTTAATACAAGTTAATAATAAAAAAAATGTTATTTTCAGGACTATTTTTTAATTTATGAAGCAGATAAATAGTGAAGAGATAAAACTGTCCATGAATACAACGGAATAAATGAAATTGATAAATGTTTATAAGTTGTACAAGTATTTGGATAATTTAACTTATAAGACATAATTTTTTTTATTTAAATAAACTAAAATAAATAATTTTTAAATATAATTATCTTAATTCTTATATTTTAAGTTAGTTTAATATTAAAAAATATTTTTTAAGAATTAAAATTGATAAAAAATGAAAAATAAAAAATAATGTCGTTACTAACATTTAACTTATCAGCTTATAATTTATAAATTAACTTATAAATTTGGTGGACAAACACTATTAATAAGCTCTTAATTTATTTGCCAAATAGACCCATAATTATACATACTTTTTACCGTACGGGTGACTGTATTGTGATTCATTTCTAGCTAGTCGAACATATTTTTTTCTGATATTCTGCATTGGTCAATTGCATATATATTTATGTACTTGTACACGAAATCATGGAAGTGATAATTATCAGGTGCATTTTAAGGCTTTTAGAATTCACACGATGGAATGCTAGGAGAAATTAAACGGAGAATAATGGTGAATATTGATTATTCAAGTACAGTACTCATCAGGGATGTAAATAGAGTAATTAAAGCTAAGGCGCCGGAGAGGTTATATTCTCATTTATAAGATAGATGGGAAGAGAGATATTCTTATATATTAAACGGTTATTAAGGAGACAATATAAAGATCACTTTTTCTTTAACTTACAGGAATGATGATGGTGTTATACGAATTGGTTGATCGATGCAAGTGGATTTTCTTCATCAAGATTGAATCTTTAAATGACTCATCTACAAATTACAAAGGGCTAATGATAGCTATGATCAGTTTTCACGAATATATTAAAATCCCAAACACAAAGAAAGAAGGATGTAGGAGGCGATGGCCAGATTAAAATATAAGACTGACAAACACACGAGAGAGAGAGAGAGAGAGTAATTTTGACGAGTTAAGTTTATTTTAATTGAGAGTGCACATTGAGATAGGCTTTTCAACCTGCAAAAATATACAGCAGCTTTTTGTGTGCATATGATGCCCTTTGCTAGGGAAGGGACGTTGTCTACTGTGTTGATGGATGGAACTTATTATAATACTACCCCTTTAAATTTTACTACCTTTCTATCAACGTATTTATTTATTACAAATCCATCAGAGCGTGCGGTTGTTTCCGTATATAAAGGATTTGGGATCATATATGACTATACGAGGGCTGCTGAATAATATAAGCTTAATAATAGATAATTTAAAATTTATACCAAAATAGTTATAAAATGACTATAAATAGGTGTACGTCTAAAACAAAAGTTCTGGTGGTAATTTTTTGAGGAATGGATATTGCTGTAACGGACCTTTGGTGTAACCATCAAATGCAAAATCGAGGATGGTAAAATAAAAGTCTGAAACTAAAACATTCGTTCATTGTGGAGCCCTAAGTTCAGTTGGTTAGAAAATACTACAACGTAACACAGTATAACAGTACTGTTCATGTACATTATACTGCTCCTGCTAGTGATGATGGTCAACTGGCTCTTTAGCGATGAGCTACAGTAGCTTGCATTCACAACAAACCAACATTGATGACTTTGTATCTTCTGTTGTTTGAAATGACATTTCAATTATTCTCTTTTTCATGTCTTTAATTAATTTTCCACAAATTTAAATCTCTACAGGCATATCAGTCTGTGATTTTTATATGGTGCATATATAGTAAGGAGTAGTGTATGTTTGTGTCTGTGCACACAACTCATGAATACTATATACCTCTATGTACTCATGTTATGGACTACTGTGGACCTCTGGCGTTAAGTATCTTTATTTTTTTCAACCTCCACAAGATTTTTTCCGTTACTGTTAATATTCATTGCAAGGTGTGTAGTTTCTACATAACAAAAGATGCAAACTGAGCTGCGTGCACGGGGTGTAAAATCCTTATTACAATGTTATAAACAAAAGAGCGTTCATCAATTCCTTTAAACAGTAGGTGGACATATAAATTTCATTTCAAAAGATAAATTTCAAATAATAGAATTTGAATTATCATTTTAAATTATAACATTTATACTCATATTTGAATACGTTAAAATTTAAATAAAATTCAAATTTAAATTTCGGAAGAGGCTATTTAATCAAATTCCAATTTCAAATGCTCAAACTGGTCATTACATGAAACAATGTAAGTGTCCTGTGGGCTTTGGAATGCCATGATAATTAATTCGTGATTATTTTCGAGAATAGAGTAATCACCAAATTTTATTGCGAATGCAATTAACCATGTCATTTTATCCATCCTGTTTTAAGAAATTTATTTATCCATAAAAATGCCGATAAATTGATAATTTGTCAACTATAGCTTGTTTAAGACCTGCTTTGTTTAAAATCCAAATGCCTCCTTTCTTCTTCCCTCATTTCCCATGCTCCAATCAACGAGTACATACTATAAGAAAAAGTCTTTGAATTAGTTAGGTGGTCATACCTATCTGTAAATATACTATAACAACTAGCTAGCATGTACTACTCGTAGTATTTAATAAGGGGTTGAAAAACCTAAGCTACCGTATGTTTTTATCATGAGCTTGACGAGGAGACCAAGCAGCCTACAGAGGCAGAAGAATGTGTATGAATGTATGTAGATATGTTTATTCTTGCCAAACTCATTTCTGTATTCCAATGCAAAATGGGGACAACAATGTCCCCCCTTACCCGAATCTCTAACTTCCTCTCCCGTGTTTTTTCCTTTCTAGATCGCTGCTTTTATAATCCCAATTCATGCTTGGTTTTAGGAGCCTTTTAAAATACTTAATCGTGTGAAAAAAGAGATTAGGTTTTTGTTATTTAATAATGCACTCCATCTACATATAGCAAACCAAAAAGGCAAGAAGAGGTTTGTGATGCATGTTTGGTGACCATGGTTTGTAAATGCTTCCCATTTACAAGAAGGAAATTTTTTCATATTTTATAATTCAATTTAAAATTCAAAAATAAGTTCACAAGTTCGGCATTTGGTCACAAAATTCAAAATTTTATCACAAGTTTTTATGGTCACAAGTTCTAATTTATAAAATGAATATGTTATAACTTCGTTAATTATTTGTAAGCGCATACTTTATATACTTCTCTCGTTTCAAAATAAATATGTTCTAACTTTCTTCTTTATGCTTTTTAAATATATTTATAATAATATTATAAGTAATAGTTTCACTACTTATTACATACTAAAATATATTACCAAGCATCTTTTCGAGCATAATAAAAAATAAAAAAAATATCAAAAAACTAAATTTTCTAATTAATTCTTTTTGTGATTTTACCATCTTTTAAAATATTTGCAAAAATACTGTGTAACCAAAATCAACCAGATATGCAACTAGTTCCATCAAGTTTTTTTTGTTGCATTTTAGGTTATAGGGGTGAGCGCGGTGCGGGCGGTGCGGTTTTTTCCTCAAACCGCAAACCAAACCGCATATGCGATTTGCTCAAATTTTCAAACCGCAACCGCACCGTGTACCCTCGAAAACCGCATAAACCACACCACGAAATTGCGGTGCGGTGTGGTGCGGTTCACTGCGGTTTATACTTTACAAGTTCAAAAAAATTAAATAAATACAAAACTTAAATTTAATGAAATTTCTGAAAATAGTTTTAGTCGATCAGAATGCAACATCTTAGTATTCTAAATACTTGGATTTTGGTTTTTCTAGTGAAGAAATACAAACAAGAGATTGTGTAGTCTCTTTTTTATTTGTCAGAAGATCGTGCGGTCCATTTGAATTCCTTAATAAATTTAACATATAATTCTAACTCAATAAGGATGTTATGGCCATCTGGTGAAATTCAGTTTAACTAAGAACATAAAATGGTTCTTTATGTTACCCGATAGGAATATAAGTGTATATATATATATATATATTTATAATATATTAAATATTGCGGTGCGGTGCGGTTTGAACCGCATTTCAGAAATTTAAAACCACAACCCGCACCACACCGCGCAGTTTATTAAAAGCGCGGTTTATTAAAAATTCAAACCGCAACCGCACCCGCAGCACGAAAATTAAAAACTGTGTTTTGCGGTGTGGTTTGGTGCGGTGCGGGCGGTTTTTGCGGTTTGTGCGGTTTTCTGCTCACCCCTGTTAAGTTATATGTAGTTGTATAAACTCATCGAGATTGCATCTAATTACAGAAAATTATATTTTGCAAAAATAATTGAAAATAGTATTTTAACAAATACAAAATCATTTTTATAAATATATTTTTGATTTTGGATATTTTTTAAAAAGCCTAAACATAAACGGGAAGGAAGGAGTATGTATTTTATCATCTTTGTGTTTGAAAATCAACCTTATATGTGCAAGTGCAACCCTCTCTTTGCACTTTAATTTGATGAAATTGAAGGATAGGACCCTGAGGACAATATATCCTTTATAAGGTCCCATTGAAAAGGATAAAAAGCGGAGAAAGGTAAAAAATAATCTTGACCCATGATCACCTTTAAAAAGATGGAATTGTATATAGTACTGTCTGTCAGTTAATCTAATAGTACTAATAATATAAAAATAAAAAATGAACAAAGGAAACAAAATGATGCTTTTGAACTAGTATTATAGCCAGAGAGATCTCTTTTTCACCATGCATGATATTATCCCCTTCCATATCTAAAACCAGGCCCCTGCTGTGATCCGTCTACTTCATTATGCTAAAGTTATAGGACTATATCATCATTTAGATTCTCCAACTTGTGGTCTTGTAGATTAGTTACTATCTTTTTGGAAGAATATAGAAGAAACTTCATGGTGAAAAAGAAACTTAATGGTGAAGAAAGCAAGCGTATGTCTATATCCACATATTTTAATTAAATAATATGTGCTACTTAACTTCTAGTTACATATAGTTGATGTCGAAAATATTATTTTCTTTAATTGCGTACTTCCATTCGAGTTTAATTCGATGGTGTTCGGAAAAAATATAACTAATGTCAACGATTTGATTATCTGTTGGATTATTCATTTTTCTTGTAACGAACCCATAGTCGATCACATAATTTGGAAATTTTAAAATGTTATAGCATTGATAAACTGATTGAATATTTTTTTTAATCTGAACACACATGCAATATTTACATATGTAAATCTGTCAATGTAGATAACTTGATTATTCCAATATACGTGACGTTGCTAAATTATATCTAAAGATATGTCTAGTTAGACAACCTGATTGTCCCAATATATATGTGTTAGCTATGGGCTCATCAAGTCCCGATGAACGAAAACCCATCAGATGACTATACCATTGGGCCGAAGGCCCAACATGCTCGGGGACCGAAGGCCCGCTACAACCAAGGCATTGTCACAAGGAATCTAAACGTCCCCTAGGATCACGCCTCCAACGTTCGTCCATGTTCTACGCGTAACGGACGAACATTCAATACAAGTTTGGATATAAATATCCCCGGGAAAGTAAGAAATAAACAATTCTATACATACACTCTCATATTCTCTATATTTTCTTATATTCCCAGAACCCACTCTTCATCCAGATCACTTATTCTCACACCGGAGGTGAATCAGGGGGACAATACTTCGCATTCTCTTCCTTTTCAGGTAGCAACCGAAGGACGTTCGTGGACGTTTGTGGCAAGCCTAAGGCTGTTCCTTCTTACAAAAAGGATCCGGGCGTAACATTTGATACCGTCTGTGGTAAGTGCGAGGATTATAAACGAGATACTGAGAAAATGACGAACACAATTCATAAACACTCACCACCACCTGGTTTTACTCCTCATGACGGGGGATAAATGTCCTCTTTGGTGGATGCCGATGGAGTCATCAAGTTAACTCCCGAAGAGGAGGATTTGCTTCTCAAGATCCGTGTAGAAAAATTAGTCGCGGAGAAGGGCAAAGCAAAAGATGATCAAGCCGTAAAAGAGGCGGAGGCCATGGTAAAACGAAGGGAGGCCGATGTATTGCGACTGAAAGCCTTGCAGCTCCAGAGGGAAGAAATTGAGCTACAGGAGAAGGCACTTCGCGAAGCATTGCAAGCCGATGATCCAGAAAAAACCACCAAACCAAGGAAAGAGCGAAGGGGGTATGACGAAGAAGATGAGTCTGACTCTGATTCGCACCCCAGGAGCAAGCGAACAAAGCAACACTTTTCATCTAATTAAGACGCAGAACTTGATGGGTCCCAAATCAGGCTAACTCGCCTGGAAAAGGCCATGTTCGGTGACAGGAGGGTCGATCGAGAACCAATCGTGACCGAAGAGATTGAGCAGTACCGACCTCCCCCGAGCGAGGAAAGGCAGTTCCCGAAGATGAGTGAGTTTAATGAAAAGGGCGATCCGGAGGACCACTGTGAAAAATACGAGTTGCTGATGTTATGAATATGTTGTGAACTTGATGATAAGTTAAATAAAATACCTTAGTATATTTAACTTAGTGAATTTTGTAGCACTCGACGAATGATTAAATATAGTCCCGACGGATGAACTTTATAGTCCCGACGGATGATAAACTGACATCCATCGAGTGGGTAGATTATTTAACAAATAAGAAATCTAGCACATTTCTGCAAACAACATGTATTAGTCAAGTAGATTGCTTGGGGTTCTGTAAGTCATGATTGACTACTAGATTGATATGCAGAATAGGTTGATTAATTATAAATATGAGATGTCTTGTAATTCTGTATAAGTGAAATATAGTCAATGTGTCGCCCTCCAAACCCGGGTCAAAAGTTTGGGGTCCACAAAACATACACAATATATAAACCTGTACATCAAACATTATTTGCAATGACCCTGCTTTACATAACCACGGATCACAACAGGTTAAAGTATGAAAACAAGCCACAACCTTAACTTTTATTACAACGTACCAAATCCCAACTAGTTTAACTTACAACTGATAAAAATATTATTCTTACAATCTTACTATTTCACTACCGCAGTAAGCTCCTGCTAGCTCGATCCAACTCAATCTAGAATCCTAGCTCGTACTTTGAACTGGGAAACCTCGCTATCGACCGTATCCTTCTTAACTGTAGAATACATAAAAAGATTCACAAGAGTGAGCTAACTAGCTCAGCAAGTCACAATAACAATTACTGGGGTTAATCAGTGATCAGACGAGATGATTCAGAGGAATCAAGGTTCTTGTTAAACAATCAATATAATTGGATATTCATTTTAAATTTTAAAACCAAGGTTAGGCTGTTGATCAATCACGCACTAACCCCGAGCATGGCACACAGCTCTGCTCTACGAACTGGATCCAAGGCACACATTGGCCTAATTCGACCACGAATCTGGTCTGACCACGAATCTGGTCCATATAAAGAAAACTATCTAATTCTAAAGCAGTTCAATATGATAAATAATATAATTCAATAAAACCGGATCATAATCAACAACAATAAAATATTTGCATAAGAGCATGGTGAAAAGTCATGGGTACCACAAGGGTATGTCAGAGTATATAAAAGAAATGGCCTCAGCCTATCGGAGAATCGGGTATTAGATGAACAATCTTTTTACAAGGTTTTAGTTTTTTGATGTCACAAGGTATGATTGAGTATAAAAGTTTTTGTATATTTAAACAATTTTGTTCTAGTGTTTGGTATACGATGGGTATATATTTGTGGAGTAGTATCGTATTTCTGTGGTTTATTATCTGGTAAATCAGCAAGAAATGGTTCACAAAGAATAAGGATTACGGCTCAAAGATCAAATGATGTGGCTCAAGTTCAAGGCTGAAGGATTCAAAGTATTTACAATATAAAACAGAGCTATTTTGAATACTTAACAATATGTTACGAGAAAATTTAGAAATATTTGTATTATATCTCGAAAAAGGTTTAGAAGTACTTGCCTTATCACAATCGATTCCAATTTCACTTGTACTCGCCCATTGACTTTCTTCAACAACCACTCGTCTACTTTTCCTATGCTTCGATTCTATTTTCTGATCACTTGCCGTATTTTCTACATGTCAATTCCATTTTCTGATCACCTGCTTCCCTTTCCTACACCTTGTTTACTCTGCTAGGCATCAAAAGTATCTATCAATATTCATCTCACATTATTCTAATCGTCACATGGACGTCATAAGGTTTCAACTACCCTTCGTTTTACCCAAAACCGATGTACGGATTAAAAGTTATGCTAAAACAAGTAAGATCTGATCACATAGACCGACAGTCAAACAAATAAGTAACATAACACAGAGCACGTCAAACAATCAATAAAATATCATTTTATAGGCTTTCGGGTATTTAAAATAATTTTTAAAACATTTTTCGGAATTAAAACGGGTCATCGGATAATTTTTAAAGCAATAAATAGAATTCAGTTGGCCAAATCTGGCTTCAATATAATTTTCTAATAATTATTGAGCCATGGAAATAATTTAAAATAATATTTTAAAACTCGAAACTATTTTTCAGAATTTTTAAATCAATTTTAAATAATTAAATCAAATTAAATAAGTAATTAAAATTAATTAATAAATAATTAAACTAATTAATCAATTAATATTTAAATTAATTAATCAATCAGTTAATTAATTATTAATTAAAATTAATTAAATAAATAATTTGGATTTATTTTTGAATTAAAAATGAATTTTTGAATTAAAATAATCATTTTCGGAATTTTTGGAAATTAAAAACAATTTTTTTAAAATGATTTTATAAAAGAAATCTAATTTTTAAAATCTTTTAAAACAGAAATCCGAAATCTGCAAAATTTAGAAACTTTTAGGGACTAAACTGTAAAAACACTATTTAATATTTTGTTTTAGGAAATTTTGGGTTGAAACCGGGTCAAAACCGAGTCAAAATCCGGGTCACCAAGAACAGAAACGGGTCACGAAGAACCCAGTTTCCGGTGACCGGAAAATAACCTCGGCGAGCCCCGATTCGATCAAAAACGGCATGGTTTTAAAAGTTTCAAAAGTTTCCGGCCAAAAGTTTCAAGAACACCGGCGAGAACTTCAAATAACAACTCACTCCTCTACATGCCTCGTCGATTTGCACAACTTATACGAATCGATTGCAAATTTCAAGGGGAACAAAACCCACCCCTCTAGAACGTCTATCAATCCCGAAATAAGAAACCCCCAAATCGAATTGAAAACATTCAAAACAATATAACCCTAATTCTGAGATTCGAAAATCAAACTCAAAATTAAACATGTTATTGAACCCCAAATCAAGAGTATAATATACCAAAATGATCAGGAAAACAAGCTCTGTAATATACAATCATCAAATCATATAAACAATCTCTAAAATAAAAATTCATAGTTAAAATACCAAAAAAATTGAATATAACTAATTAAATAGAAAATCACCTGATGTTTCTGGGTATGTTTTGATGAAAGATTTGGATTCTAGATTTCAGTAGCTTTGTTTTGAGTATATGTACGCAAAAATCGGATATTGATAACGCCTCTGAATTTGTGTTTGATTACGAAGAACAAAATATAATTATAGTATTTTCTCTGTAAAAACTCTGTAAAAACTGTTTGCAAATGATTTCTGGTACAAAATAAAATACGGTAAAGGCTATTTATAATTACGGGAAATTAGTATCCCATTGGATCATTCCAGATACAAAATGGTACATTTATTTATAAAAACTGATCCAAACGGTACCGGTTTTCGAGATAATTATCCAAACCAGTACAATTTGTACTGCGATCTTGGTCTCAGCGCCTGGTTACACGTATTACGAGGTGATAATTGTGATAGTTTAATAAAAAGATCCTGTTTATCAAAAATACGAGTTTTATTGATTTACCGAAACGAATAATGTACCGAAAATTTTGCGTCGGGACCCGCACAGGACAAACCGTACGCCGGATCGAAAAATTCGAAACATGGAAAATACTCGGAATATTGCAATTAGGTTAGGAAGGAGTTCTCGGAAGAGTTTCGGGTTATAAAAACGTAAGAACGGATGACGTCGGTTGGTTCCCGATTGTATAAAATAGTTTTTAAATACTCGGAAAATGATTTTATAAAATCCATATATTTCCTATAAAATCATAAATCATCATAAAAATAAATAGGAAGATATGACAATTATTTATATTTTATTTTGGACATATAAAAATTAAAATACTCAATTAATATTATTTTTAAACATCCAAACACATTTAACACTTAACAAATAATTCACAGAATAGATACTGAACACATATAATAATTATCTATTAGCAAAAACAATTACACGATATATCCCGGATATTACATCCTTCCCCCCTTAAAAGGATTCTGTCCTCAGAATCTCCTAAGAAAACAAATGAGGGTACTTTTCTCTCATATCTTTTTCTAACTCCCAGGTTGACTCTTCAACCTTTGGGTTTCTCCACAATACTCTTACTAACTTTATCACTTTATTTTTTAATACTTTCTCTCTTTCTTCTAGAATCTCTATCGGACTCTCTACATATGACAAATCTGCCTGAAACTCTATTGGTTCCTACTCTATTACATGCTTGGAGTCTGAATTATACTTCTTAAGCATCGATACGTGAAAAACATTGTGAATGTGCTCCATGTGCGGAGGTAAAGCCAACTCGTAAGCTACTTTTCCAACGTGCTTTAAAATCTCAAAAGGTGCGACATATCTTGGGCTCGGCTTTCCTTTCTTTCCAAATCTCGTTTATCCCTTCCACGGTGATACTTTTAGTAATACCAAATTCCCTTCTTCGAATTCCATATCTTTCCTTGATTGATCTGCATACTTCCTTTGACGATCTTGTGCTGCTATCAATCTCTTCTGGATAACTTTAACAACTTCCTTTGTCTGCTGCACTAATTCAGGTCCAAGTATTTTGTGTTCTCCTACTTCGTCACAATACACCGGAGATCTGCATTTGCGTCCATAAAGGGCTTCGTGGGGTGGCATCCCAATACTGGCGTGATAACTGTTGTTGTAAGCAAATTCTACCAGAGGTAAATACTCGTCCCAACTCCCTTTGAAATCAATAGCACAAACACGTAACATATCTTCAATTGTCTGGATCGTTCTTTCACTCTGGCCGTCCGTCTGTAGATGGTAAGCCGTACTCATATTCAGTCTCGTTCCCAAACATTCTTGAAAATTCCTCCAAAGTCTTGAATTAAATCTTGGATCTCAATCGGATACGCTCCATGACAAATTGCAATTTCCTTCAGGTACATATAGACCAACTTTTCGAGTGAAAATCTTTCATTTATAGACAGAAAATGAGCTGACTTGGTAAGTCTATCCACTATAACCCAAATGGCATCATGATTAGCCCCTGTCCTTGGTAATCCAACTATGAAATCTATGGAAATATGCTCCCACTTCCACTCTGGAATCTCCAATGGCTGTAGCAATCCACTTGGTCTCTGATGCTCTGCTTTAACTTTCTGACATGTATAACATCTGCTAACCCATTCCGTAATTTCCCTCTTTATATCTGGCCACCAATAATTTTCCTTTAAATCTCTGTACATTTTGGTACTCCCTGGATGGATTGAATACCTTGAATTATGAGCTTTCTGTAAAATTTTATTCTTCAACTCCGTCACTGGTGGAATCCAAATTCTAGAAGAAAACCTAAGAATACTTTGATCATCCTTTTTGCGTGCATAATTCTTCACCTACCAAACGATTTATATCCTGATCCATTACCTCTTCCTAACACTTCCTTATCTTCTCTAACAATTCTGACTGAAAAGTCATACTTATACATTCTTACTCCTTTTGGATCATGAACCCTGACTTCCAATTCCAACTTCTAGAATTTCATAGATAATTCTTCTAGTACAGTCTCTATGTTCATCCCCTCTCCTTCTTACTTATCTCTTGCCACTACATTTGCTTTTCCTCAGGAGTTCATACTTCAAACTCTTATGGTCCGTATATATCTCACATCTTTCTCCATACTTATAATATTTCCCAATCTTTCAAAATGAATATTATTGTTGCTTTTAATTCCCAGTTATGAGTAAGGTACTTCTGCTCATAAGGTTTCGGTTGTCTGGATGCATAAGCAATAACTTTATTGTGTTGCATCAACACACATCCTATTCCCTTACGAGAAGTATCACTATAAACTACCAAACAACCTTGATACTTTCAAAGTGATAAAACAGGTGTTGTAACCATTCTTTCATTTAACTCCGCAAAACTTTCTTCACCCTTCTCCATTTCATATAACCTTCTTGCTTTTCCTGGTTAGCTTCATCCAAAATATTGCAACTTTCAAGAAATCTTGCATAAATTTCCGATAATAACTGGCCCATGATAAAACTTCTTACTTTTGTTGGTGCTTCTGGTCTCTTTTATTTATAGTAACTTTAACATCTGTTGAATTTCTTTTGATCTTCTCCACATTGACTATTTATGCTAAGAACTATATTTTCTACAACTTCTTTCTTCTCTAACTTCCCAGTTATCATTAAATGCTTTGCATGGTCCTCCGTTGACTTTAAGTATTACACTACCGCTTATCCAGATATTCCTTGAAGATTATGTCCATCAAGTTCAAATATTACTGGTATATTGGTTAATCCAAATGACAATACGAGAACAGAACTTAGTTCTGAAAATTATCTTTAATATGTCTATAGGTTCAATCTTCAATTAGTAATATACCGAGTCTTAAATCAATCTTATAAAAATACTTGGCTTTCTTCATTTGATCAAACAAATCATTGGTTTGAGGTAACAGATATCTGCTCTTGAGAGTAAACTTGTTGAGCTTCCGCTAGTCAACACATAATCTTACACTTCCATCTTTCTTATTAACAAATCATACCGGTGCACTTTAGGGGGTATTTTAGGTTCAGTTGCTTTCTCTTCTAATTATCTCCTGCATTTGCTCTAGTAACTCCTTCATTTTATCTGGTGCCATTCAGTGCGGGGCTTTGGACACTGGCTTCATTTCAGGTGCTAAATCAATCATAAACTCACTTTCTCTATCTAAAGGAAATATTGGTAACTCGTCTGGAAACATATTTTGAGATTATAAAATCTTCAAGTTCGGTTTGCTCCTGACCCTTATTTATAATCGCCATAGCACTTATATTTTGGTCACTATAATCTTAAATCATTCTTAACAAGTTCTTTACTTTCCTTTATCCTCTAAACTTCTTCATGTTCTCATTTGGCGTCTTCAGAACTATCTTCCATCACGACGGTCTATCTGGGCATCACACTTGAATAGTTAATCCATTCCTTAGAATAATGTCAAATCCTCTTATCTCAAATGATATCAATTCTTTACAACTTATTTCCAGAAATATCGATTCCGCCATTGGTACTTACTTATTCAATAATTGCACGTTCTTAACTTGCTAGTCCTTTAGTCATAATCTTATCGATTCGACAGGGTAATTCATCTTATCAACAAAACCTTGAGAGATATACGATCAAGTTGCTCCCACATCTTTCAATATTTTAACGCATAAGGTATCCGCAATAATCATCCAAGTCATCACATCCATATTCTAAATAACATATTTCTCAGGAAAATCGCAAATTCTCGTTCTCGGAGACGTATTCCTTATTGAAGTAGATTCCCTTGACTCTTAGTGCATCCCTGGCTAGGGCTAGTGATTTGCAATTCTCACCATATGCCCTTGTTTCCTTTCCATGCGTGAGAGGTAGATGGGACTTTGCCCGCTTGGTGTATATACGTTGACTTTTATTTGAAAAGCCCTTGGAAAGAACAACTGTACGACGAAACAACTAGAAGGATTCACAATTTTAATAAACTTAGAGTTGAAAAGAAAGAAGAAGTAATGATTTGAATATGAATGAGATAACCACATTGGTACTTAAGATGGCCAGTCTTTCATAACGTATGGCATACAACACATGATTAGGTGGCGTTCCACCCGACTCTTCGTCATTCCGACAAATTGTCTCATCATAACACTGTTTGTCCCAATCAGAAAGCAAAACTTGAGGGGAATAATTAAATTTGAAAGGAATGTAAAATCCTCCTTTTTAATATCATCAGAAAGAATTTATTAAGAAAATGATACATTTTTAGGAATTAAAAAGGGAATATACGCTGTAATGTTGAGGGCAAGAATGATACCATTGATCACCATCCACATTTTACCTGTATTCATCTTTCGAGCTTGTTCGATCATATCCCAATTGTGTCATATAACAACTTAGAAATTATGCTGAAATGCCTTCGTAACTAAGCATTATGGTAGCTTCTTACTTGTTAAGTCTTGCGTCTGTAACATCGCATCTACACATATAATACTTAAACAATTCGATCATAATGGCGTTCTTATCAGATAACCTTGAGTTTCCTCTTTTTAATTTAGAATAACCATGAATCATTCAACATAACGATCCTTTTATTAATAATATTCTTCTTTTAGAAAAGTCTGGAAATCTTCCCAATCTTCTTCGGCCATGCTCAGGCTTCCGTTAAATCAATGAATTCTTTGAACTCTGATAATCCCAGTAATTGGATGAATAGTTACTCTGTACGCCGATTCTGTTGTTAATCTAATCAAACAATACTTGCACCTTACTGTTAGGAATAATCAACTTCTTCATAATCGCAGGTTACCTCGTTCTCCGAATTAGCAATACTAAGTTTGAAACAGCGTCCTTCCAGGTAATCCGGGTCTTTTAACAAACAAGAAACTCAAGTAGTAACTTGACAACCAAGGTTTATTTTATTCAAAAAGGCTTTTAGAATTTTTGTAAGGAAAAATCTTTTTTGAAAACTTGTTAAAAATTTTGAAAATCACAATTCTGGTTGTCCTTACTATATGAGTTGGTTGTTGTCCTTCCGACCCATAACAAGGTACCAAATTAAAGAAACATTCACATACAGGTCCGTTCACTTTAATCTACCTTTTCTACTTCATCGTGTCCATTTACCTTCCTTAATCGACGAAACTTCAATTATCGTTGCACGTTATCTTATTCGTAGCTTCACATTAAGGTTCCCATACTGGTAATACTCCCGTTAACAACTTTACAATCGTTAAGTGAAACAGACTATCCAATAGTCAACAAGTCTATTTCATAGAACCAAAATTTGCTCATATCCCATCACATCACTACTTTACATATTGCATTTATCATAACACCATCATTTAATTCTATAAATATTCCAGATTTACACTTTTCTCTCTAACTTTTTCAAAATTCATCTAATTCATCCCACAACTAATCACGGGTGGCCTGGTCACTAATGGCTTCTTTTAATCTGGTAGAAGCTATCCTTCGGAACACTTGAATCTTCTTTCTAAACTTCTTCTCACCTTTATTAATATCTCATGCATTAACCATTTACTGTTGCTATCGAATCCATCTTCGTAAATACTGTTGCTTCATAAAAATAGGTTTTAAACTGAGGGCATAGAATAAAATGTAGGGTAAACTGAAGAGATACACTCACAGCCGAATGTCCAGTAAAATAAGAATAAACAGATGGAGGTTCTTAAATAGGTAGTCTCGTATCAAGAGGTGGTAAAATAGCGTTGAATGACTTGAAAAGGTGCAACTGTCATAACAGAAGGTAGTACCTTTAATACAGATGGAGGAACAAGGTGCACATTAACTCTAGGAGAAGATGACGATCCTCGAACGGAAATCTCCAAACGATCAGATAATGCAGGGAAATCAGGATCTGCCATCGTCGTTATCTGGAAATCACGTCACAATGTTAAGAATCCCAAATCGTAATATGAACCGTGCCGGAGACCTACTACACAATCACACTCAACCTCGCAACGTCTTATGTTTCTATTTCCTATCCCTAATCCTAACCCTCTACCCAATCCCGACAATCTAGGCTTGTTTCAGTGACTTATAACCTGTAGCTCTGATACCAACCTGTATACACAATATATAAACCTGTATATGAAACATTATTTGCAATGACCCTACTTTACATAACCACGGACCGTAACAGGTTAAAGTATGAAAACAAGCCACAACCTTAACTTTTATTACAACGTACTAAATCCCAATTAATTTAACTTACAACTGATAAAGAAATTATTCTTACAATCTTACTATTTCACTACCGCAGTAAGCTCCTGCTAGCTCGATCTAACTCAATCTGGAATCCTAGCTCGTACTTTGAACTGGGAAATCTCGCTATCAACCGTATCCTTCTTAACTGTAGAATACATAAAAAGATTCGCAAGAGTGAGCTAACTAGCTCAACAAGTCATCATAACAATAACTGAGGTTAATCAGTGATCAGACGAGATGATTCAAAGGAATCAAGGTTCTTGTTAAACAATCAATAGAATTGGATATTCATTTTAAATTTTAAAACCAAGGTTAGGCTGCTGATCAGTCACGCAATAACCCCGAGCATGGCACACAGCTCTGCTCTACGAACTGGATCCAAGGCACACATTGGCCTAATTCGGCCACAAATTTGGTCTGACCAGGAATCTGGTCCACATAAAGAAAACTATCCAATTCTAAAGCAGTTCAATATGATAAACAATATAATTCAATAAAACCGGATCATAATCAACAACAATAAAACATTTGAATAAGAGCATGGTGAAAATTCATGGGTACCACAAGGGTATGTCAGAGTATATAAAAGAAATGGCCTCAGCCTGTAGGAGAATCGGGTATTAGATGAACAATGTTTTTACAAGATTTTAGTTCTTTGATGTCACAAGGTATGGTTGAGTATAAAAGTTTCTTCATGTTTAAATAATTCTGTTCCAGTGTTTGGTATACGATGGGTATATATTAGTGGAGTAGTATCGTATTTGTGTGTTTTATTATCTAGTAAATCAACAAGAAATGGTTCACAAAGAATAAGGCTTACGACTCAAAGATCAAATAATGTGGCTCAGGTTCAAGGCTGAAGGATTCAAAGTATTTACAATATAAAACAGAGTTATTTTGAATACTTAACAATATGTTACGAGAAAATTTAGAAATATTTGTATTATATCTCGAAAAAGGTTTAGAAGTACTTGCCTTATCACAATCGATTCCAATTTCACTTGTACTCGCCCAATGACTTTCTTCAACAACCACTCGTCTACTTTTCCTATACCTCGATTCTATTTTCTGATCACTTGCCGTATTTTCTACATGTCAATTCCATTTTCTGATCACCTGCTTCCTTTTCCTACACCTAGTTTTCTCTGCTAGGCATCATAAGTATCTATCAATATTCATCTCACATTATTCTAATTGTCACATTGACGTCAAAAGGTTTCAATTACCCTTTATTTTACCCAAAACCGATTTACGGATTAAAAGTTATGCTAAAACAAGTAAGATCTGATCAAATAGACCGACAATCAAATAAATAAGTCACACATAATTAAAACGGGTATTTAAAATCAATGAAATATCATTTCATAGGCTTTCGGGTATTTAAAATGATTTTCAAAATATTTTTCGGAATTAAAACGGGTCATCGGATAATTTTTAAAGTAATAAATAGAATTCAGTTGGCCAAATCTGGCTTCAGTATAATTTTCTAATAATTATCGAGGCATGGAAATAATTTAAAATAATATTTTAAAGCTCGAAACTATTTTTCAGAATTTTTAAATCAATTATAAATAATTAAATCAAATTAAATAAGTAATTAAAATTAATTAATAAATAATTAAACTAATTAATCAATTAATATTTAAATTAATTAATCAATCAGTTAATTAATTATTAATTAAAATTAATTAAATAAATAATTTGGATTTATTTTTGAATAAAAAATGAATTTTGGAATTAAAATAATCATTTTCGGAATTTTTGGAAATTAAAAACAATTTTTTTAAAATTATTTTATAAAAGAAATCTAATTTTTGAAAAGTTTTAGAACAGAAATCTAATTTTTAAAATCTTTTAAAACAGAAATCCGAAATCTGCAAAGTTTAGAAACTTTCAGGGACTAAACTGTAAAAACACTATTTAATATTTTGTTTTAGGAAATTTTGTATTGAAACCGTGTCAAAAACGAGTCAAAATCCGGGTCACCAAGAACAGAAACGGGTCGCGAAGAACCCAGTTTCCGGTGACCGGAAAATAACCCCGGCGAGCCACGATTCGATCAAAAACGGCATGGTTTTACATGATTCAGGTGGGGTTTTCGTTCCAAATCACGTCAGGAGTTCAAACCAAACAACAAATGAACCAAATGATATCTGGAAACAAAAATCCGGCCAAAAGCTTCAATAACACCGGCGAGAACTTCAAATCACAACTCACTCCTCTACAGGCCTCGTCGATTTGCACAACTTATACGAATCGATTGCAAATTTCAAGGGGAACAAAACCCACCCCTCTAGAACGTCTATCAACCCCGAAATAAGAAACCCCAAAATCGAATTGAAAACATTCAAAACAATATAACCCTAATTCTGAGATTCGAAAATCAAACTCAAAATTAAACATGTTATTGAACTCCAAATTAAGAGTATAATATACCAAATTGATCAGGAAAACAAGCTCTACAACATACAATCATCAAATCATATAAACAATCTCTAAAACAAAAATTCATAATTTAAATACGAAAAAATTTGAATATACCTAATTAAATAGAAAATCACCTGATGTTTTTGGGTATGTTTTGATGAAAGATTTGGATTCTAGATTTCAGTAGCTTTGTTTTGAGTATATGTACGCCAAAATCGGATATTGATAACGCCTCCGAATTTGTGTTTGATTACGAAGAACAAAATATAATTATAGTATTTTCTCTGTAAAAACTCTGTAAATACTGTTTGCAAATGATTTCTGGTACAAAATAAAATACGGTAAATGCTATTTATAATTACGGGAAATTAGTATCCCGTTGGATCATTCCAGATACAAAATGGTACGTTTATTTATAAAAACTGATCTAAACGGTACTGGTTTTCGAGATAATTATCCAAACCAGTACAATTTTTGCTGCGGTCTTGGTCTCAGCGCCTGGTTACACGTATTACGAGGTGATAATTGTGATAGTTTAATAAAAAGATCCCGTTTATCAAAAATACGAGTTTTATTGATTTACCGAAACGAATAATGTATCGAAAATGTTGCGCCAGGACCTGCACAGGACAAACCGTACGTCGGATCGAAAAAGTCGAAACATGGAAAATGCTCGGAATATTGCAATTAGGTTAGGAAGGAGTTTTCGAAAGAGTTTCGGGTTATAAAAACTTAAGAACGGATGACGTCGGTTGGTTCCCGATTGTATAAAATAGTTTTTAAATACTCGGAAAAAGATTTTATAAAATCCATATATTTCCTATAAAATCATAAATCATTATAAAAATAAATAGGTTGATATGACAGTTATTTATATTTTATTTTGGACATATAAAAATTAAAATACTCAATTAATAGTATTTTTAAAAATCAAAACACATTTAACACTTAACAAATAATTCACAGAATAGATACTGAACACATATAATAATTATCTATTAGCAAAAACAATTACATGATATATCCCGGATATTACAGTCAAGTGGAAAATAGACTCCCGACGGATGATCTACAAGACTCCTGACGGATGATCAGCAAAGCTCCCGACGGATGACAAGCATATTCCCGGAGGATGATCAAATTCAAATAGCTGTTAAAAGTGACAACACAGTCACATGCGTTGGGTGTTTGCAAAAGGAATGTGGCAGCCTGTTAAGCAGGAATTTGAGAACAAAGAAGCATTACCATTTCCATCTAATTGTGAAGATATTCAAAAGATGCCGGAATAGAGTAGTGAAGTAGCATGAAGTTAGACCAGATATGTTTTGTTTTATTATCTTGTCTTATTGTCATGTAAACTTGGTGATATATAAACCAAGTGTATCAAGTAGAAGAAAAAAAACTAAACAAGTTAATTTTCAGAGAAACATATTGAAAGGATATCTTCGATATATTATTTATTTTGGTATTTGTACGATTAAACATAAAATTTAAGTACACTTATATCCTCTCCATTATGACATGATTTTAATTGATCCAGATCAAAGTCAAATAGTCAAACCAGCTAAATTATTT
Organism: Apium graveolens; assembly: GCF_009905375.1. NCBI lineage: Eukaryota > Viridiplantae > Streptophyta > Magnoliopsida > Apiales > Apiaceae > Apium > Apium graveolens. Next base: position 84,149,875 of record NC_133649.1, read on the forward strand.
TCAAAGACTATTTATATAAAGAGACATTCCATTATTCTAAAAACAATCAAAATTATATTTTATGGAATATATCTCTAAGGCAATTTGATCAAATAAGAAATATCAAGTTATGATATTTTTTAGATTACAGTTGCAACATCAATAAGGCAACAAACTCGAATAAGGAATATATCAGAAATATTCTTTAGAGATCTCGTGCTAAATCAAAAGTGTTTTACTCTTCGCTCCAAAATATATCTCTACATATAATAAAAAGAGTTTTTATCCAAAGATTATTAATATTCATGATTGGAATATTAAAATCCAGTTCTGCAACTCAGTTATGTATACTTACAGTAATTTTCTTCCGATTCGTAAAATCAGCATCTCTCGGAGAAAATCATTCAAAAATACTCAAACACATTTCCTATCCTCCAAATATATCTCACATATTAGGAAATATATTCTAAGTATTTATACAAGTCAAAACTTTGGTCAAAAGATCCATCTCCTTTATTTTAAGACAAATGGTATTTTTACTCGGAAGAAAGACTGACAGAACAATTTTATTTTTATATAAAATACTTACACATGCTAGAATGACTTGAAATTTGATATGGATCATTTAAATGGTATTTTCTAAGTATGGTAAAAATTTCGTAGCATTCAGAGATTTTTTGTGCGGGCACAAAAATCGAGGCAGGTGGTCCCACAGTTGACCACGTTTGACCTAGTTACCATTGACTAAAGTTGACCAAACTTTTCAGGATATCATTTTATAATATTTAGATAATTATCATATTTTTTATGATATTTATTTAAGAGTTTTTGGGGTGGTCATAATTAATGGTGCTTAATCCATAATTAAAGTGATTAAAGAATGATTAAAAGAAAAGAAAAATATATATTTAATATATATATTTCAGCTGGGATTTGAATGAATACTAGCTTGTGTTTCCTTCCCACTTGCAAAGAAACACAACCTACTTGACATGTCATCAATCCGTGTGATACACTCCATCCACCATCCATTCCTTCTCAAATCTCAACCATTCATTCCACCCAATTTCCTCTATAAATAAACCCCCACCCCAACCCATTTCAACTAAGCTAAAGAGCTAAATACTTGCTGGGAATTTTTCAAGAAGTGCCTCTCTTCATCTCTTTCAAATTCTATACACACACTTCTTCTCAAAAACCTTCTCTCTCTTAAATATATACACATATACTTAAGGTTTTTGATATCCAAGCTTAGCTTCACCCAACCAAGCTTGTTCCCACCAAGTGAGCTCATCCACCACCACTTTCCGGCCTCCCGAAGGGCTGCCCAAGTTCGTCCATAGTGCCAAAATCCGGCCGAACCTCCGGCGAATTTTTCCGGCGAACTTTTCCGACCGTTTTCCAAAAGTGGTGAGTTTTTACCTTCTTCTTTTGTTTTCTTTATTTTGAGCTTTGTACTTAATTTCTCTACTTCATCTCAAGCTCTAATACAAGATCTCCTATAAAGAAGGTTCTCTAAGAAAAGAGAACGAAGATTCGAACTCGGAATTCGAATAAGTACTTGATCTTCAAACCGAAACTCTAAACGAAGGAGATCTATAATATACAAGTACTTAAATATCTAAATAACTCCTCAAGAGTGAGATTTCATAAATCTCTAAATAACTCCTCACGAGTGAGATTTCATATTTGACATCACGAGTTGGTCAATTACTTGCACTTCATTTATCTCGACCTTGACCAACATATTTCGTGAATATAGTATCATTACGAAATGTATCGTCTTATAACCCCTTCTAGCATCTTCAGTGTTCCGGGGGATTGTAAGTAGATCAATAGTGATCTTCGTAATTTTGTCAAATATAAGAGACAGATTAAATCACACAAGTTGGCCAATTACTCGCACTTCTATTATTTGGATCTTGGCCAACGCATAGTTCGTGTATATAGTCCAATTACGAAAGATATCGTATAATCCCCTTCTAGCACCTTAGTGTTCCGTGGGGTTTTTATTCGATATATATTAACTTCGTAATCATCCTTCTAAGCTTCAAAGGTGGATTTAATCACACGAGTTGACCAATTACTTTGCACTTCATTTATCTCGATCTTGGTCAACGCATAGTTCGTGTATATAGTATCATTACGAAATGTATCACTTATAACCCCTTCTAGCATCTTCGGTGTTCCGGGGGATTATAAGTCGATCAATAGTAAACTTCGTAATCATCCACCTAAACTTCAAAAGCACAAATTCAAAGCCAATTACTCACACTTCTATTATTTGGATCTTGGCTAAGAATCATAGAACATATAAAGTTGCTTGAAGTTAAAAGTATACTTTGACCGCATAATCGTCAAATCATAAGTATACTAAATCCATAAGCCTAAGAGCTTAAAAGGATAGGTACAATTCCGAGATTGTAACCAAAGTATTCTTCGATCCATAAATACATAATCGAAAGAAGAAGAATACAAACGAAATCGTAAGCGATAGTGCTTATACATATATATACAAGACTTCGTATTACTCCCATAAACATATATTTTCCGGAGTAATCATTGACATATAAATATATATTCCGAGTTAAGTATACATGTTGAGCTTGAAGATCAAAAGAAGTCATAATCCTTATTGATTATACATATAAAGGACTTCTTATATTACTCCGATAAACACATAATCCATAAAGACGGAGTAATCAAAAGTATACTTGATATAACATTTTATATCTCAAAGTCAAGTATACATATAGAGTATTAATATTCTTATTTGAATATTATACCATCTTTGGGATAGTACCGTAAGATACTAGTTCAACACATATTTTCTCTATACTTTGTGTTTTGTGGATTGTCTTATTAGTTTCGCAGTGAGGTGAGGTGACGTGAGGTGATCTTCCTTCTAAGAACCAAGTCTCATACGCACTAGCGGGGAGTTAGTCGTATTTGCACCGTGAAGAAGAGGAAAGACCCAAGATCGGATACTAAGATCCGAGACCGGTGAAAGCTAAGGAAGCCAAGTCCACACAAGGGATCTACATCAACTTTGAAGAGATAGCGGGGAGTTATTGTCTAAGATAAGTTGTGTACGAACTACATTTATTTTGAGGTGGTGACCCTTATGTTACGCACCAAGATAAATATTTGTAAGGGTGTAAAGGCTTCTCCGCCTACTAAAGGAGCGAGTTTATATTAAGGGAAAATTCCGAGTCCGGGAGAGGAGCTCAGGGACTGAAGTAGGGGTGAGCGGATCTATTTGAGGTTGCGCCATCGCGAACCAGGATAAAATCGCCGTGTGGTATTTTCTTTTCTTGCACTTTATTTTTCACACATATAAACTGTATAACCACTCGGTAAAGTTTTTAAAACGCCATAATATTTTTTAAATTGGTAATTAAGCTATTCAACCCCCCTTCTAGCTTAACATAGCCCTCATACGGGACCTAACACATATCAAGCTGTATTCAGTAAGCATTTCTCTGTAGTTTAGTTGTTCAAACTTGTAAGCAGCTGTGAGCTATTCAAAACTTCACAGGGTTCTCATTTGATATATATATATATATATATATATATATATATCTGGTGGATACTTTTAAACCCACCAGAAAGTTTTAAAAGCTTGTGTTTTTATTACTTAAGTATTTTGATTTTATCACTCTTTTATTACGCACCATTGCTAATCAAACACTGTTATATTTATCAAGTCTGAACATTCATTAAATTTGAAAAAGTAGCCAGAATTATATTCAACCCCCCTTATGTAATTCTTGTTGTATTGTTAGGGAATAACAATTGGTATCAGAGCAAGCTCTTGAAGAATAAAGAGTATAAAGATCACAACAAACAACACGATGAATAAGAAGGATGTTGGAGTAAAGATTCTATTACTGGACAAAGACAACTATCACCACTGGAAGGTGAAGATGCACCTACATCTTATTTCCCAAGATGAGGCCTATGTGGACTGCATAGAGAGGTCCTCATGTACCAATGAGAGCTGCAACTGGAAATGAGCCATCTGTTCCAAAACCTAGGCATGAATGGTCAGACCCTGATATTGAGCAAGTCAGGAAAGATAAGAAGGCCATGAATATATTGTTCAATGGAGTTGAGGGTGATATGTTTGATAACATCATTAACTGTAAAACAGCCAAAGAGGTTTGGGACACAATCCAGATTATTTGTGATGGTACTGAGCAAGTAAGGGAGAACAAGATGCAGCTACTGATTCAGCAATATGAGCATTTCCACTGTGAAGAAAGTGAGTCTCTCGCTGATATTTTTAGTAGATTTCAAAAGCTACTAAATGCTCTGAAGTTGCATGGAAAAGTCTATCAAATAAAAGACTCTAACCTCAAGTTCCTTAGATCTCTTCCAAAGAGTGGAAGCCAATGACAGTCCCATTGAGAAATTCACAGGATTACAAGGAGTTCACCTTGGAGAAACTGTATGGCATCCTGAAAACCTATAAGATTGAAATAGAGCAAGATGAGTGGATGGAGAAAGGAAGAAAGAAAGGAGGGTCCATAGCACTGGTTGCTGAGTTAGAGAAGGAGAAAGAGATGAAGGTAAAAGCTGTTGAGTCTACATCAAAGGACTGTGAAAGCAAGGGTAAAGGGATGGTAGCTGAAAATAAAGATCAATTGAGCCAAGATGACATGGATGATATTGATGAACATCTAGCATTCCTATACAAAATATTTGCCAAGCTCAAATTTAAAAAGAATTTTGGAGCAGCTAAGCCAAACAAAAACATTGTTGATAAGTCAAAATTCAAGTGTTTCAAATATGGCTTGGCGGGTCATTTTGATAATGAATGTAGAAAGTCTGATTCCGGCAAAAAGAAATTTGAGCCCGTTGATTATAAACAGAAATACTTTGAGTTACTCAAACAAAAGGAAAGGGCTTTCATCACACAGGAGAATGACTGGGCTGCAGATGGATTGGATGAAGATGAAGAAACAAGTTATGTCAATCTAGCCCTAATGGCCAAATCTGATGAAACAGAAATAAGTTCTTCAAGCAATCGGGTAATCACCACTAACCTAGCACATTTATCTAAAGCTGAGTGTAATGATGTAATAAATGACATGTCCACAGAATTATATCACCTGCGTGTTACACTTAAGTCCCTCACTAAGGAAAATGCTAAAATTAAAGAAAACAATTTGTTTTTAAGTGAGAGGAATAATGTGCTAGAGTCTCAGTTATTGAATTTGAGAAATTGAGAATTGAGTGTAAGATTGCTAAGGATGAATTAACTGAGTCCTTGAAGAAAGAAGAGATTTTAAAGAAGCAGCTTGAACGAGAACAGGAAGTGATTAAGGCATGGAAATCATCTAGAGATGTCCATGCTCAAATCACTAAAGTTCAAGGTATTGAGTCCTATTATGATGCTGCCTGGAAGAAGAGTAAAGAGAAGTTTGATTCCAATTTGGTTGAAGGATTGTTTACAAATGTGGACTCGACGGATGATGAAAATCATCCGTCGGATAATCAAAAGGATTATCCATCGAGTGACAAGGAGCCTCATCCATCGTGTTAGGTCACAAAACACTGTAGAAGGGGGTTCAATACAGTGTTACTACAATCAAATCGATTTTGAACACAAGTAACAGTAAACAGATATATTCAATATGATAAACTCTGTTACAATGGAACTGTTCTCTCTCAGTGATGAACAAATATCACTAAGAGCTGCTAGGTAATAATGTATAATCTTCTTGATAATGATAACACATATAGTGTAAACCCTAAGCCTGTGTTTATATAGTACACAGTTACAAGATAACTTCTAATTGATATAGAATATAATTCTGTCTACTAAAATATATCAATCAGATATCTTCTACAAGTCTTCCAGTCTTCTAACTCTTTCCATGCATATCTTCTTTTATTTTAGCCTCGATCTTCTACTGTAAATCAACTTCCTTCCTTATATAAAAGTCTTCCCGCACTTAAGTTCTGATATGACCTTAAGTTCTGATATTAAGTTCTGACTTCCATTAAAATCCTGATTCCAGTAAGTCCCGATATGACCTGTTTGTTAAGATCTGAAAACTAAACATGAATCATATTAGACATGACATCTCAAATATATCTAACAATCTCCCCCAACTTGTAAATTATGCAAAATATACAAGTTAATAGATTTGATGATGTCAAAAACATTTTAAGTACAAATGCAATAAGAGTTTAACTAGATAACTAACTACAACTTATAGTCCTTGTAGCTTTTACCAATCTCACTGAGTCAATCTGAATTTATAATGATTCTTGACAAAGTTTGATATCAACTTTTCTTCTTTAATCCTCTAGACTTGAGATATTGTAGTCTTGACTTGCTTCATCTCTTCATTCTGACTCCTAATCTGATAGGTTGCAGTCCTTAAAGCAGAGATATGGTTTCTTTCTAAACCATCATTCAGTCTTATTACCCCAGGATGAGAAGAATCTTCATTGTAACACATACATTTCTCATTCAGTAACACTTCAAGCTTAGCAGAATTCTTCTTCATTGGAATCTCACTTCCATCATTTTCAACAATACTAGGAATAAATTCTGTAACTCTTGAACCAGAAATTCTTGCTTTATCTCTGATGGTCTTCAATATGACGTTTGACCATCTCCTGGTAATATTAGACTTTACCTCTAAAAGGTAATGAAAGAATTGAAATTCTTTTAATAATTTGTTTAGCACATCTGATTCTGACATCTGATATGTCCTTCCATCTTCAAGAAATAGAATCAGATTTTCCTTAACATTGTGCTTGTCATGAGCATCCAGTACCACTTGAACAGAGATAACCTTATCAAGATGTTTATGTGTAACATCTTCAAGCGGTCTTTCAGTTAATAGAAATGGATCTCTAGTAGCAACTTCAACTCCTGTTTTAATCTTAGCTTCATCAGAACCTAGTCCAGCCCTTTCTCTTGGTTCTCTAGCATTTAACCCAATAGTCATGAAATCAGACAGCAATTGGTTTTTCTTTGGATCTGATGGTTTGACATTTTTTCACAGAAGTTTTTTTTATCAGCTACTTCCATCTTGTCTAAATCAACTTGAGCACTGTTAGAGGTTGACTTGATGACTTGATCAGAACTTGTTGTTTCTGTTATAGCTTGCTGTTCTTGACTCTGAACAACTTGAGCCTTGTCAGAGGTTGTCTTTGATTCTTCAAAAATCTTCTTTCTTTTCAGAGTTTGAACATCTTTATCTTCAGCAAGTGTGTCATCAATAACTTGAACCATTTTGCACACTGGCTTTATCAGAATTTGAGGAATTTTCATCTCCAGTGGCTTGATTGGTTCATCAACTTTTCCTTTCCTTTTGTCTTTGGGATCAATCTCAGATTGTGATCTTGTCTTGGGCTTTGATGCCTCAGTTTGTGACTTCTCCTTGATCACAATATCTTTTACCTTAGGCCTTGGAGGTTTCTTTGCAACAGAAGCTTTTGGCTTTAGATTTTTCTTTTCAGCTTTAAATCTAGCTTCTTCCTCCTTGAGATTTTCCAAATCCATTCCTGGATTATGCTTCAGAAATAATCTTCTAGCAATTTCCTCATCAATTGTCTGAATCTTAGGATCCTTGTAGTAGACAGTAGTCTGCTTTCCCTTGAGCTTCAGAGTTTGCATGAACTTTTGTGAATCTTGACTTCCACCTTGTATCAGAACATCAGGCTTTGTCATCAGACTTTGCTCATCAGAATTTGATATCAGATTTTGAGTTTCAGTACTTGCTATCATATTTTAAGTTTGAGCAGCTTCAGAACTTGTCTTCTTTTGAGTAGAAGATTTGCTTGCATCAGTAATTAGTTCCCTGAAGAAACCTTGCTGCTCTGCTCTTTTCCTTGAACTTGACCTTTACCCTTGCTAGGGTTTCCCTGGTCATCAGCATCATCATCTTTCTTCTTTAGTATTTGATCATTAGAGCATTTGGAATTAACTATCTTCTCCCCCTTTTTGGCATCATCTGAAAATAGGAGTGAGAGAAGAAGTTCTACTGAAGATTGAATATCATTCAATTGATCCTAGTTGAGAAGTTTGATTTGCCAGAACCTCAGAAATTTGGGCATGTTGCTTCTCTTGAGCTTTCTCAATTGCTTCTACCTTTTCAGAAATAGGTCTGATAAACCTCTTTTTGTCAAGCTTGGTCTTCATATCTAGCTTTTCAGCTTTTTCAAGAAGTTTATCAACCTTTTCTTGAGTTTGTGAGTGTAGACCTTGAAGGTTCTTGGTAGATTGAGCAGTGATCTTGAGCTGTGTCTTGATATCAGAATTTATCATAAGCTCATAAGCTTTAGCAATATACTCTGTCAGAACTTTAGAGCTTGGAATGAAATTAGTTTCATTCCACTTCTTGGTCCACTCTACTCCTCTATGAGTTTAATCCCAAGGTACAGGAGCATCCTGTTCAACAAATTTCTTGACCAATGCTTCCTTTTCATGTACAGGAGCTGGAGTATGTACATAAACACTATCTCCAGAGCTTGATGAAGACTCATTATCCTCTGATAACACAACAGTGTGTGAGGCTATAGGAGTTTCTGCTTTATCTTCATCTAAATTCTGATCTTCAGGTTCTTGATCCAGAATTGGCGTAGATGGTATCTCAGCATCAGCATTTAAGATTGGAGAATGAGTTGGAGATGTCTGAGCTTCTATAGGAGCTTCCAAATACAAAACAGTTGGAATGTGCAGCCTATTGATGTCAATTTCAGGACTTAAGCCTGAATTTTCAACTGTAATATCTTCATAAAGAGGAGAGACTGTAGGTATAACCACTGTATCAAGAACAGTGTCTTGGTCTTTAGCTGGAGGTGGCAGAGATTCAATGATAATTGGCTCTTTTGAGATCAGAGATTTCTGATCTCCTTCCTCAGCTTCAGTTGTATCCTCAGATTTAGGCTTAGCATTATACCTCTTTGACCTCATTTTCTTTAATCTCCTTGCCAATGAAGGAGTTGCTTTAGCAGCATCAGAACTTATAGTTCTCTTTCTTTTCAAGGAATCAGAATCTTGAGCTGCAGTTTCTTTCTGAGAAGTGACATTCTCAGCTTCAACTGTCACAGGTTCTGATGCATGCACCTGTGCTTCCTCTTCACTATCAGATTCATCCATGAGAATTATTTTCCTTCTCTTTTGTGGAGGCTGAGGAACAGACTTTGTCCTCTTAGATTTGGAAGATGAAGGTCTGATTGTATTTGCTGATGGTTGAGGTTGAGATGACTGTGTTGGTTTGAAATATGTCCTGATGGTAGGTTATGGTTGTGGTTGAGAAGTTGTTGGTTGTGTAGTGGTTGGAGATTCTGATGGAGGTTGGGATGGTTGGACATCAGGATATAGAGAAGTGTATGTGGATGGGTCAGAGTTTACCAAAAACTGTTTGATAGATTGTGGAATTTGGAGGGGTCTCAAAATAGTTTTCTTATTATCAGTAGATAATAAGTCAGTAAAATCTCTCTTAGCAAGCTTAAATGGTTCAATTAACTCACTTGCTAATTGGGGTGCATCAAAACAATAAGAACTATAAATAAGCTGACAGAATCTAGCAAAATATACAGTGTTTCTATCTTCTGTCATCCTATCCCCAATAAAGCCTAAAACAACATTTGCATAATCAAAATGAGTTTGATTTATGAGAGCATAACCGATTTGTTGACTGAGAATTGAGATTGCATCAAAATTTGAACACTTATTAGCAAAAGTCCTGGTGATGCAGCCGAAGAAGAAACTCCATTCCCTCCTTATGTGGGGTCTCTTCAACTGTCCCAGCTTCGCCAAATTCTTTTCATATCCCAGATTGGCCATTAGCTGTTGAAGAACTAGCTCTTCAACTGTTGAATATGTGCAGTTCTCTGGAAGATGGAGTGCTTGTCAAACTGTGACCAAGGTCACCATATGGGCATCCTCCCCTGTTGTAAATACAATACTTGGGGACCCATTGGCACCACCATCATCATACATGCCTGACCTTCAGAACTCCAACACTTGAGTTCCTGAGAATGTGTTTGGTTGGGTCAGTGCATAACCTATCTCAGAGTTAGAGAGAAAGTCCTGAATGAAATGAAGATCTGATAGGGCTTCACTCTTGCTAAGAATAGCCAAGTAATTGTTTGGGACAAACTTCGCTCCATTAATGTCTTTTGGTGCCATTTCAGTAAGAAATAAGTGAAAAAATATATTGTGCACAAGGTGTTTGATAAAAGTCATGTATGAAAAAGCTTCAGAGAATATTAGAGAGAGAAAGAATAAGAGAGATTAAGAATAGAAAAGTGGGTAAAAGATTAGAAAATCTTTTAACTCCCATATATATACTCTCTCCACTCAACAATCCTTTTTAGAAGTAAAACTGACACTTATACACATGTCAGCCAGTAAATAGTTAAAGCAAAGTTAGTGGACACGAGAAATAAGCAATAATTAACGTGCACATGCAGTTTTTCAAGACAAACACGTTTACCACTAACCCAAATGATTATGACTGTTTTTATCTCTACCTAATTATATTCTGATTAAATATGACCGTTACAGTATTTACCACAAATAAGTCAAGTAAAGAATAATGTGACGTAAGCATCAGAGTTTCCATCAGAATTTAATATCAGAACTTTACTATTATCATATTTTAACAGTCATCAGAATATGGTTTATCAATTCAAAAAGTGAACATTGTATATGTGCTTTGTCATAAAAATACTGACTTGTTTCTTCAGAGTTTAATCATCAGATACTTCCATCAGAACTTGTCCTCAGAATTTATGCAAATGACACTTAACTGTTTGTCAAAAACAACTTAATCACCAAGGTAATTTTCATCATTCATATGGAGTGAGAGTGTGTGCATTAGGCAAAATATCAGATAAAGATTAAAGTCTGATAAACTTCAGTACATCTTAGAAATAAGGCATAACTAAGAAAAGTGCTTAAAATTTGTCATTAATAATGAAGTCTACTATAGGATAAATTTGTGCATGAGTCCACCTCAACTGTTTGTGCTCATTTTATGCATCTTTTAGAATTCTTTTTCACAGTGGCTTCTCAGTATAAATGAGTCATAACTGATATCAGAATTTATGCTATTATCAGAGTATTTCTCCAGGTGTCAGAGAATGTGAAAAGTCACCAAGAAAAAATTATTTGCTTTTCTAATGCATATAACTTAATACCAGCAATGCACTTGGGTCTTCCCTTCCACATATTTACTTTAGATCTCAAAGGAGTACCTGATTTTAATTTTCTTTTATTTTCTTTTCTTTTGATAAGTGAGGCTTATCAAGCATTTAGTTCATCCTTAATATTTATTGACATCAGAATTTGACATATAAGAAGCAAAAATCTAGTTTGTGACTTAGTAATAAGATACACAAAGTAAATTTGACTAAGCTCAAAATCATAATTTGCTTGTGTTAATGAGTTTCCACATAAACAACTATTTCAAACACGGGATTTCTAGTATGTTAAAGACTACTAGGTCAGCATCTAGCACAGTAATCCTCATTGGATTGAATAGTCACAAAACATTCAAATCACTATCAGAGTATATAGATCCATATCAGATAACAATCATGATTTAATGTATTTCAATTTAAGCACAGATAACATGAAGATAAGACAATCTGTAAACACTGATCATAAAGTCTGATGCATGAGAACAAAAACTAAGCAGTTTTAGAGAAAGAACCTGAAACCATTCCAAGTTCATTTACCAGTCTTGTAAAAGTAGCTTCACATAGTGGTTTTGTGAAGATATCTGCTAGTTGTTGATCTGTTGGAACAAAATGCAATTCCACTGTATCTTTCATCACATGTTCCCTTATGAAATGGTACTTAATGCTGATGTGCTTTGTCATTGAGTGTTGAACTGGATTACCTGTCATAACAATAGCACTTTTATTATCACAGTAAATAGGTATTTTAGAGAATTCTAACCCATAATCCAGTAACTAATTCTTCATCCAAAGAATCTGTGCACAACAGCTTCCTGCAGCAATATATTCTGCTTCTACAGTTGATGTGTAAATTGATTTCTGTTTCTTGCTAAACCAAGAAACTAATCTGCCTCCAAGAAATTGGTAGCTTCCACTAGTGCTTTTCCTGTCTATTTTGTATCCTGCAAAATATGCATCTGAGTAACCTATTAGCTTAAAATCTGATTCTCTAGGATACCATAATCCCAGATCAGCTGTACCCTTGAGGTACTTGAAAATTCTTTTCACATCTATTAGATGAGGTTCTCTTGGATCAGCCTGAAATCTTGCACAAAGACAGGTAGCATATATGATATCAGGTCTACTTGCAGTTAAATAGAGTAAAGAGCCAATCATACCTCTGTAGTTAGTAATATCTACTGATGAACCAGTATCTTTATTTAACTTGGTTGCAGTGGCCATGAGTGTGGATGCAGTTGAACTATCTTGCATTCCAAATTTCTTGAGTAAATTTCTGGTGTACTTGGATTGACAGATAAAAGTACCTTCTTCATTTTGCTTGACTTGAAGTCCCATAAAATAGCTAAGTTCTCCCATCATACTCATTTGATATCTTGACTGCATTAGCTTTGCAAACCTTTCACAGAGTTTGGCATTAGTAGAACCAAATATGATATCATCAACATATATCTGTACCAAAAGTAAGTCCTTTCCATGGTTGAGGTAGAACAGTGTTTTATCAATTGTGCCTCTGTAAAATCCACATTCCAGAAGGAATTGAGCTAAAGTCTCATACCATGCTCTAGGAGCTTGCTTAAGGCCATAAAGTGCTTTGTCAAGCCTGTAGACATGATTTGGAAATTTTGAATCTACAAAGCTTGGAGGTTGTTCAACATACACCTCTTCTTCCAATTCTCCATTAAGAAAAGCACTTTTCACATCCATTTGAAAGACTTTAAACTTTTTATGAGCAACATAAGCCAAAAAGATTCTATGGCTTCCAATCTAGCAACTGGTACAAATGTTTTATCATTATCAATACCCTCCTGTTGTGAGTAGCCTTTAGCAACCAGCCTTGTTTTGTTCCTTGTAATTATGCCATCACTGTTAGTTTTGTTTCTGAACACCCACTTTATGCCAACAACTAATCTGTTCTTTGGTCTTGGCACTAGGGTCCAGACTTTATTTCTTTCAAATTCATTTAACTCTTCCTGCATTGCTTGCACCCAATCAGCATTTTGAAGAGCTTCTTCCACTTTATTTGGTTCAGTCTGAGATAGAAAAGAATGATAAAGACATTCATTTGATGTTGCAGTTCTAGTTCTGACACCTGCTTCAAGATCTCCAATTATTAAGTCAGGTGTATGTGATTTGGTCCACTTCCTTGCAGATGGAAGTTGATTTCTAGAACTGGATCCTCCCCCATGATCCATGCTATCTCCATCAGCATTTTCTGATGCTCCCCCTGTAGTTATGCTCTCTGAAACTTCAGAATTTGTGTTGGATCCATCAGGATTTGAAGTATCAGAGTTTCTAGAATTATCAGAATTTGGCTCATCAGAACTTGATGAATCAGAACTTGAAGAGCCAGTGACAGGTTCTAATGCTTCTTAAGAGTCTTGAGTTGTGGTAGGATCTTCATCTTGCTCCCCATGGACATGTGCATTTTCCTTTGGAGTTGTTACCACAGTTTCAATGACATCAGAACTTAACCCGTCGGTACTTACAGGATTAGAGTTTAAGTCATCAGAATTTACAGAATCAGAATTTAAATCTTCATTTTCAAATATCAGCTGATCATGATCATTGAAATCCTCAAGTCCAGTAATCTTCTTATCATCAAAAGATACATTGATAGATTCCATGATAACCCTTGTTCTTAAATTGTAGACTCTGAAGGCTTTTGTGGAAAGTGGATATCCAACAAAAATCCCTTCATCAGCTTTTAGATCAAACTTTGACAGCTGTTCAGGATGAGTCTTAAGAACAAAACATTTACAACTAAATACATGAAAGTATTTCAGATTTGGCTTCTTTTTCTTCACCATCTCATATGGTGTTTTTCCATGCTTTTTTATGAGTGTAGCATTCTGTGTAAAACAAGCAGTCTGCACAACTTCAACCCAAAAGTAGGTTGGTAACTTTGCTTCATCAAGCATAGTTCGTGTAGCTTCAATGAGAGTCATGTTCTTTCTTTCTACAACTCCATTTTGCTGTGGAGTTCTAGGTGCAGAAAATTCCTGTTTGATTCCTTGCTCTTTGCAAAACTCTTTCATGATTGAATTCTTGAACTCAATGGCATTATCACTTCTTATAATTTTAACAGAATCTTTGACCAACTTATCCAGCTGTCTGACATGATCAGTTAGAGTAGATGCAGTTTCATTCTTCTTGTGCAAGAAATATACCCAAGTGTACCTTGTGAACTCATCCACTATAACCATAGCATATTTCTTCTTTGCAATAGACATGATATTAACTGGACCAAATAGATCAACATGCAGTAGGTGATAAGGCTCAAGAATTAAAGATTCAGTTTTGCTCTTGAAAGAAGATTTTCTTTGTTTTGCCTTTTTATAAGAATCACAAAGGCCATCAGGAGCAAATACTGATTTTGGCAGTCCTCTCACAAGATCTTTCTTTACAAGCTCATTTATGTTGTTGAAATTTAAATGAGAGAGTCTTTTGTGCCAATTTCAGCTTTCTTCAATTGATGCTCTACTCAACACAGATTGCAGAACCATCAAAACTTGTTGAAAGTCTGGCTTCATAAATATTACCATGCCTGTAACCTTTCAGAACCACTTTGCCTGTAGAATTGCTTACAACTTCACAGTGTTCTTCAAAGAAATCCATATGATAACCTCTGTCACAGATTTGACTCACACTTAGAGGATTGTGTTTAAGTCCTGAGATAAGAGCTACTGTTTCAATGATGACATTCCCAAGATTGATATTGCCATATCCAAGAGTTTTTCCCATGTTGCCATCTCCATAAGAAACTCCTGGGCCAGCTTTCTCCACAAAGTCTGATAGCAGGGCTTTATTTCCAGTCATATGTCCTGAACATCCACTGTCCAGAACTAGGATGTTTTTTCTGTTGCCCTACAATCACAAAGACCACTAATGGTTAGTTTTAAGGACCCAGACTTTCTTGGATCCTTTGGCCTTTTTAAATTTGTTAGCATTTGTAGCGGATTTAGTTTCAGAGTTTATGCTAACATGCTGTTTATCAGAATTTATATCAGATTTTGCATCAGACTTTACACTAGAAGGAATAATACTAACTTTCTTCAAAGAAGGTTTTATTTGATAATAATCATAGAACAAACTATGATATTCCTTACAAGTATAAATGGAATTCCATATACTACCATAATGAAAACAAGGATTTTGTGGTTTAAACTTAACAGACTGACTCTTAACTCCTGATCTAGGACGTAAAGAGTTTATATCTTTATTCTTCCTGCAAAAAGAAGCAAGATGGTTAGAGTTTCCACAGTTATAAAATTTCTTTCTAGGAGCATTAGGAACAGGCATATAATTATTGCTTTTGTTCACAACTTCCTTTCCATTCCTATTTTTCCTAGCTTCCTTTACCTTGTTGACATTCCTAATCTCTTTCAGCTTATGCTTAATCTTCTTCTTAGTCATTAAGCCTATGTTGACTTCAACTGGTTTATCCTGTTTTACTTTGTCAGAAGTTGACTTATCCTTAACTTCTGTCACAGACTCTTTCATCTTTTCAGAATCAGACTTTATATTTTTTGCTACAAACTTAACAGGATTTACCTTTGTCTTAGCAGACTGTTTAACAATAATTAGCTCAATTTGTTTAGTTCCTTTTTCACTTTTATCATCTCCATAACCTAAGCCCTCTTTCCAATTTCCACTACTTAATAGATTCTGAGTTGTTCTGCCAGAGTTAGTCCATGTTATGATAATCTCTCTTTCCTTATCTAAGTCAGCTTTTAGAGATTCATTCAATTTTAACACTTCATCTCTAACATATAAAGCATCATCTTTTCTTTCTTAGTTTGATGAAGAACAACTAACTCCTTTTCTAAATAATCATTTCTCTTTTTATAAGCAGAATTTTCAGATGTTAATCTTTCACATATTAAAGTCTGACCTCTATAACTAATAAACATGGTTTTAAGATATAATATCAACTCAGTAATATCATCAGTATGAAAATCATAAGTTGTTTGAGGTACCTTTAATTCAGCAGTTTCAGGACTGCTATCAGCATTTGCCATCAAGGCATAGTTCACCTCACTTTCAGAATCTGAAGTGTCTGTCCAGCTTTTCTTCTTTGTGACAAGTTCCTTGCCTTTGTCACTTTTTCCTTTCTTGCAGTCAGGAGATATGTGGCCTCTTTCACCACAATTGTAGCATTTGACATTTGAGTTGTCTCCTCTGTCAGACTTTGCACCTTTGCCTTCAGACTTTCTGAACCCTTTCTTATGAGAACTTACACCTTTCCTG
Organism: Apium graveolens; assembly: GCF_009905375.1. Lineage (NCBI taxonomy): Eukaryota > Viridiplantae > Streptophyta > Magnoliopsida > Apiales > Apiaceae > Apium > Apium graveolens. The sequence continues at coordinate 84,166,276 of NC_133649.1, forward strand.
GAAAACTTCTTGCCTTTTCTGAATTTCCTATAGGCTATCTTTGTGATACCCTTCACCATAAGAGCACACAATTTCATCATCTCTTCATCAACATCTATTTCAGATAAACTTTCAGTTTCTGAATCATCATCATCAAAATATGATGCCTCTGAATCAGACTTTATGATGAGAGCCTTTCCTTTGCCCCTCTTTGAGGCAACAACTTTAGGAGATTTCCTCCTCAGCCTTAAGAGTAACTGTCCTTGACTTTCTTCCATGCCTCTTGCTCTTTGATCCATCTCAAGTTCATAAGTCTTGAGCATACCATAAATTTCATCAAGAGTAGTTTCAGTAAGGATCATAGTTGTCTCTTATGGTAGTAGACTTCAAATTCCAATTTTCAGGAAGAGCTAAAAGGAATTTTAGATTTGAATCTTCAAGATCATATTCCTTGTCCACCAGTGATAGATCATTCAAGAGTTTGACAAACCTCTCATATAAGTCAGTTAAAGACTCATCAGCTTTTAATGTCAAAGTGCTCATACTCATGAGTGAGTATAGTCCTCCTGTTCTTCTTGATTGCATCAGTTCCCTGGCATCTTATCTCCAAAGCTTCCCATATCTCCTTTGTAGTCTTGCAATATATTACCCTATTTGACATGACATTATCAATGGCACTATGCAGCAAATGCCTTACCTTTGCATCCTTGGCAATAGATGAGATGTCTTCAGCTGTGTACTCACCTTTCTCCTTTGGTATGGTCTTTACTGGTTGATCAGCAACTACAACAGAGAGCTTGGTGGGCTTATGTGGTCCTTCATTAATTCTGTCAAGGTATTCTGGATCTGTAGCTTCCAGAAACATAGCCATCTTCACTTTCCATATAGGATACTCAGAAGGTCTTAGTATGGTAACCCTAATAGTCTCATATCGACTGTGGGTTTGAGTCTTTTGAGTTTCTTCAGTTTTGGTGGGCTTGGTTGGAGTTTGTGCTTCTTCAGACATGATTGTTTGAATCTTTACTGTATGTGTGTTAACAGATAAGCTCTAATACCAATTGTTAGGTCACACAACACTGTAGAAGGGGGTTGAATACAGTATTACTACAATCAAATCGATTTTGAACACAAATAACAGTAAACAGATATATTCAATATGATAAACTCCGTTATAATGGAACTATTCTCTCTCAGTGATGAACAAATATCACTAAGAGCTGCTAGGTTACAATGTATAATCTTCTCGATAATGATAACACATATAGTGTAAACCCTAAGCCTGTGTTTATATAGTACACAGTTACAAGATAACTTCTAATTGATATGGAATATAATTCTGTCTCCTAAAATATATCAATCAGATATCTTTTACAAGTCTTCCAGTCTTCTAACTCTTTCCATGCATTTCTTCTTTTGTTTTAGCCTCGATCTTCCACTGTAAATCAGCTTCCTTCCTTATATGAAAGTCTTCCCGCACTTAAGTTCTGATATGACCTTAAGTTCTAATATTCCTGATTCCAGTAAGTTCCGATATGACCTGTTTATTAAGATCTGAAAACTAAATATGAATCATATTAGACATGACATCTCAAGTATATCTAACACGTCGGCTGTGAGTAAACCAGTTAGCAAAGTTAAGCTAGCTAATTTGAATGAGAAATATAGATCAGTTTCTAAGAACTTTATTCCAGGAGAATCAAGTCAAGTCAGGAAGGAAAAGAAAGTTAGTGCTGGTCATCTGTCTATCAAGCAATTGAATGACAGATTAGAAAAGATTGAGGTTAAAACAAAAGCTAAAAAGAAAAACAATAGAAATGGGAAATTAGAAATTAACAAAAATAACAACTACACACCTGATAAATATGCACCAAGAAAATTTGTGTTAAGTGTGGTAGTGTTAATAACTTATCTGTTAATTGCAAACTTATTATGCCTACTTCCATGTCTATACCCTCTTCTTTTCCCAACATGACTGTCATGCCTACCATGCCTATGAATGTTATGTCTACTCAGAATATGAATGCATAATTTTATAATATGCCATTTGTACCTAATCCTTATTATGCTGCATTTAGTATGCCTCAATGCCATTTAGCATGCCTCAATACCATTTAGCATGCCTTACTGGAATAACACGTTTGCAAATAGCATGCCTTTTCATGTTAATCAAAATGTGCATGATAATTCCATTTTAATGACTGGTTTCAAAGGTCCAACTCAGATGAGTAAGGATGAATCAGAAATTCCCAAGTCAAATGAGATCAAACCTAAGAAACCAAAGAAGAAAGCTAACAAGGCAGGACCCAAGGAAACTTGGGTACCAAAATCAACTTGATTTGATTTTGATGTGTGTAGGGAAATAGAAAGAATCTTTGGTATCTGGATAGTGGTTGCTCAAAGCACATGACTGGAGATTCTACCATGCTCACTGAGTTCAAGGAAAGAGCTGGCCCAAGTATTACTTTTGGAGATGACAGCAAGGGTTGTACTGTGGGATATGGCTTGATTTCAAAAGACAATGTCATCATTGAAGAGGTTGCCTTAGTGGAAGAACAATTGAAGAACCTTTGTAATTGCTACATATGGATTTGTTCAATGTGTTGTCCATCTCAAGAAAAAGATTTTTCCTAGTAATTGTGGATGATTTCTCAAAGTTCTCTTGGACATATTTTCTAAAGTCCAAAGATGAAGCTAGTGAAATCATCATCAATCACATAAGACAAGTCAATAATCATCCTGACTTTAAAGTAAGAAGAATCAGGAGTGAAAATGGAACCGAGTTCAAGATTTCTGTGATGAGATCATTTTGTGAAGATAATGGGATTATGCATGAGTTTTCTGTAGCAAGAACTCCACAACAAAATGGAGTAGTAGTAAAGAAAGAACAGATCTCTTATTGAAGCTGTAAGGACAATCCTTGAAGAATCAAAGTTGCCAACATATTTTTGGGCTGAAGCTGTGAATACTGCCTGCTATACTCAGAATATCTCTTTGGTTAATCAAGCAAAGTGAATGACACCCGAGAAATTATTCAATAATAGGAAGCCAACTCTAAATTTTCTCATGTCTTTGCCTACAAATATTATATCTTAAGGAATCAAACTGATCAACATGGAAAGTTTGATGCTAAAGCATATGAAGGAATTTTTGTTGGATATGTTAGTGGGAAAAGCATATAGAGTCTACAATCTAAGAACCAACATTGTTATGGAATCAGTACATGTTGTGTTTGATGATAAAAAGATTGAAGGACTGCAAAATGGAGATTTCCATGAAAGCCTCAAGTTTGATAATGTAACACCCCCAAATCCGGGGTCGGATATCCGGGTTGTTACGAGTTCCATTTTCCTTAATAACACTTAATCTTAATAAACAACCAACTATTGCTTACTGTGACCCCACAATAAACACACACACCACAAGTTATAGTCTCAGAGATGAATACCAAAAATAACACAAGTCATTTTATATCACAATTATAAACCATTACACCTTAAAAGGGTTTCTGAATAAATTTACATATTCTTTGCCATTAGTACAATTCATAATATACATAAGTCTGGTACATCAATAGTTGAAACCTAGCCTATTGGTAGTTCAACCTCAACTACAGCGGCATCAACGCCTATAGGAAACTGCGGAACATTTCATATCCGCTTGCGAATTGGGAGCTTGGTCCTGCTCATCTTGTATATCTGTTATTGTGTGATAAAAGAAGAAAGCAAGGGTGAGCAACAAGCCCACCGAAATAATATGTATAATAATTAACAATATATGAGTATTCTCATAGTACTCATGAAAGTCTTGGTCAAGAAGAAATGAACCAAGTTTGACATCTTAATGCGACGAAGTCATAAAATATTCAGTATATATAAACATATATACTTCTCAAAATCTTTAAAATCTTTTATCATGTATAATATACACAGAGTTCCAGTTTATAACTTTATAAAATATCGTTGCAAGGTGATCTCATATATCTAACCTCGTCCCAACATTTTTCTGAAAATCTTTGTCGTGCATAAGATAATCATTAACTAGATAGAAGTTGAAAAGATGAAGTTACAAGATACTCCAATATACTTATATCTTTTCCAAATACTACTCGAACTACCACCGTTCAGGCTATAATCAGTTTCAAAAGTTCATCACATAGATAAAACTTTAAGATAAGACTTGAATAGATTCAATCATTGAAATATCATTTGAAAGAATGAAGTTACGAGATACTTCATTAGTCCCAATATATATATACACCTATATATATACATTTCATACACTCATCTTCTATGGAAGTATAAGCAGAGTTGTCATTCCTAAGAATTTTGGAAAGAAGAAACTTTGGCATAAATCTGATATCTTGCTGATCAGGCAAAGATACCAATTCTCACCTTTTCTACTAGCAGATGGATGAATCCCCCACTGGTCATCAACCTGGCCGCATTAGGACCTTATGTTGGACTGCCACTCAGCCACTTACGCATTGATGGACTCCCAGTGAGGCACTTACACTTTCATGGACCCCACTTAGCCCATGTTGCTTATACCGACGCATTTTGATTGGGATTACTTCTCGAATGTTGGGTAAGTAATCAAACTCTTTTATCAAGTTAGCAACTTCGTTGCTCCAAAAATACACCACTGGCCGGATCCCTTAGGTTTTGAGTGAGTATTTAAATCCCCTTCGAAAGGAAAATCTGAAATCTGAAAATGAGTTTTGGGATCTGCTCTAAATTTTAAAATCATTTTGAAGACTCGAAAACATATTAAAGAATGTTTAGAGTAACGATGATTTAATAAAATAAATCATTCCCGATATGTTAGAAAATATCTGAATATTATTATTTAAATAATATTCCCACAAGGATAATCTTTATAAAAATAATTGAAGTATAAGTTTAAAAACTCATACTTGAAATGAATAATAAATATCAAAATATATACCTATACGAAAGTACGATCTTTATTTGAATAATCGAAAATAAGTTTGATTATTATTCAAAACTATCGAATATACCTTATCCGATTAGTAGTTATAGAAACTATATATATATAATATATATTATACTCAGGAACATCGACTCCCGGTTTAGAAAAATGTTCACCTTCGGGTCCATTATACTAAGGGTATACGCAACTACTGCTTATCTCTAGCATAGGTATTATGCAGTTTATAAGCATTTGAATTGATAATAGAATATCAAGATTACGAAATAGGCATGCATATATATCATATCAACATGCTCCAATATATTGCAAGATTTGCTAATAACAATCATGCACTTATCACAAGATAGTGCATATACACATTTGCATCACAACAACAGTTATACGGGTAGAAAACTTTCCTGAGCGTTTCCGGGGTAGACTTAAGCTTAGAGTGGGTCCAGTAACCTATGAACAACAACATAAGTCAGATTTAGGACCACGGTCCGCTTAAGAAACTAGTCAAAACTCACTCATACCCTAACAGTCGCTTATACGCTTAACGATTTATGTTAATCGCTTGCAGTACCCTCGGCTCCACCAATTTTAATAAATTAACCTGTTATGAATTTTAAGGCGACTCTATTGTGAGTACTAACTGACCAATTAATCTTACATAATTGTTTCGTACTCAAATTAGTCATTTAAGGACCTTAATCAAGGTTTTAAAGTAAGGCGAGGGGTAATGGTTCGCTCGTGAAACGCCATTACTTCAAACAGTCGTTTCTCCTAAACCATACACCGGATTCAAGCGAAACTAAGCAGTTGAATGAAAACAAGCATTACGACGGCTATGTTTACGCGATTACCAAAGTTTAAACTACTCCTAATCAACTACAAATCAACTCATAACCACCAATACAACCAAAATTCATCCAAACCTTACTACATCAGTCCACAACCTCATGATTTCTCCAACTCATTCAATCACAAACAAGAGCTACTAACTATACTTAAGGTTCATTAACCAATATCCAAGATTTATAATTCAAAATCATTACCAATCCATCCAAACTATAAACATACAAGAATCATGCTTCTCATGAACTATATTATTCAAAACCACTCCTAAATACTTAAAGTAAAGCTTAGGGTATGAGGTTTTACCTTCCTTGGTGAGTATAAGTAACTAAGAAGCTTGGAATAGCCCTTACAAGTCCTTACCAAAGCTAAATCTAACCAAAAACACAAGATCAAACAATTTAAAATTTTTGAAAACACTATTCACTCTCTTCTTCAATGATTTATGGAAAAAGATTGTGAAGGAATTGGGATCTTAAACTCCTAGGATAGCCATAACTAATCATAAAGAACCGTGGATAATTACCTTGCAATTTAACAAAACTTGGATCTTGAATTTTGGATTTTCTTCTTTCTTAAAAAAAAGAAAAAGCCGAGAGCTTTGTTCTTGAGAGACAAAGTCAACTTCTAATTTTTGTGTTATGATATTTTGCTTGGTTGATTTCCCTTTTGGCTTGGAAATTTTTGGTCTTTTACCATGGTAACTTTTACTTGGCCAAGAATCATCCAACAAAACACTTCTTCTTGTCATGCTTGTGTCATCTTGTTAACACATGTCTTCTCCTTGTTGGTGTGATGACATCATCATCCACTAACCTCTTTGATTAACCCTTAATTACTTGGCTAATGACCGCTTATCTGTTATGTGGTTCGCTTAACTTTCGTTCTCGTTTGTCGTTTGAGGGATCATATCCGAGATTTTATTACTTGGGTTCCCCTAACCTGTCTCAATATTTTATATTCCTTTTATGATCCTCTCTCATAATCCTTGAATTTAAATCATTTTAATCATGTTACCTTATACTCAATTCTTTCGGTATCTGGTGGATTTTCAGAAAAAATCAAAGTGTTCAAATTTGGATTCCGACGATATTTACATACACTTATATACTTTATGGAATACTAATACGATCTTAGAATTTCCATAACAATACTCCTATATAGCGTGGTCTGATAATTTTCCTTAATCAGCATCATCAGCAAAAGTTACTATTCATCAGTGTTTCAAATATTTCCAAAAATTGGGGTTATTACAGTCTCCCCTCCTTAAAAGGATTCCGTCCCGGAATCAGATAGAAAATAGTTGGGGATGCTTTTCTAGCATTGCGCTTTCTAACTCTCAAGTCAAATTTCTTTTGTTTTTCCACATTGTGGTTTTACCACAAAACTCTGTCTAGTCTGATAACCCTGTTCCTAAGGACTTGCTTCTTTCAATCCATAACCCTTATTGGTTTCTCTATATAGGTCAAGTCTGGTTGCAAGTCTATGCGCTCGTATTCTCCTATATGTCCGACATTCGGATTATGCTTCCTTACTATTGATACGTGGAACATGTTATGAACTTACTACAGGTTCGAGGGTAGAGGTAGCTCATATGCTAACTTCCCAATACGTCTTAATATCTCCAAGGGTCCAATAAATTGTGGACTTAGCTTTCCTTTCTTTCCGAACCTCATCAACCATTTCCAAGGGAATAGCTTTAACAATACTAGGTTCCCTACTTCATACTCTTTATCCTTTCGAGCCAAACCGACATACTTCTATAGTCGATCTCGGGCTACTCCAGATGTCCTCTGATTAGATCTATTATTTCCTTGGTCCTTTGGACCACTGCTGGTCCGAGCATCTTGCGCTCTACAACTTCATCCTAACATAAGGGAGATCGACATTGTCTTCCCTCAAGGAGCTCATAAGGCGACATCTCGATATTGACATACGATCTATTATTGTAAGAAAACTTAATCCGCATTAAGTGATCATTCCAAATTCTTTCAAGTCTATTGCACAGACTCTCATCATAGTTTCAAGCGTTATAGCTTTTGCTTCTCAATACCTACTCTTTTCTAGTTCGTAATCGATACTACCTTTCGTACCTAATATTATACTGGTTACACTTTTGCTCGTTAGCAGTTCTATAACCTTTTAATAACCGCGTCAACCTTAGTATCACGAACGCGTTAGATTCGGAATACCACCGTACTGATACTACTTCCTTTCTAGCTGCTTCCATATCCGAAAGCTTGATCTATCGTATATAAGTAAAAGATTTTATTGAGAGATCACTATGATCATGAACACTTGTTATATCGCATAGTTAGTATAGAAGGTGGCCAGCCTTTAGTACTTGACAAGTAATTAAACAACATGTGGTATCCTACTAGGCTTCTATCACACAGATAGAAAGTCATTCGACAATACCTCCCCTTTTGGAAGGGTTGTTCTTCTCAGTTTACACGAAAATGAAAAAAGAGAAAAGAAAGAATTTAAGAGAATTATAGAAAAATATTGCCACAAAACATCTGGCTTGGAGTCTACCTCTGAACTATAAAGGTTTATCACAGGAGAACAAAACATATTTATGTATATATCTCAACATCAAGTATTATAGCATCGCAATTCATGTGCCTGAATATTTACTATTCCATCCATCATTCTATGGACCCATGCTCTTGCGCGAGCTTATTAACAATCACCTTTGAAACTCCCTCGACATCGAAAATCGAATCTGGGATTTCATTCTAAACATCATCATTACTAGAATCCTACGTTTGCACCACAACCTTCCTCATATAGTAATACGACTCTCTGTCGCTAAGAAGGAATAAATATTTACTAGGTAAATAATCCACTAGTTAGTCTATCAATGATAACTTATACATCACCATGACCCATTTAGTGGTACTCAATCTCAACATCCATTACAATACAACTCTCTAGGTTGTTATCATCTCATTATTCACAGAATCATTGCTGCATTACTATAGTCCACCGTGGACCTACGGATAGTCATTCATTTTCCTTGGAATCTTAATAGCTAACCATACGGAGTCCATACCTGTCGTATCAAATTCTTCTAAGGAGGTAACATAATCACCATTCAGGATTCATGAAGAACACTCCTGATCCAGACGTACATACAGGACACTGAAGCAGATAAAATTGCAGAAGAGTTTCAATAAAAGCAACGGTAGCAGGCTAATACCATTATTAACCATATGTCTTTATTAGGAGACGCGAAGCTCAAAGGTTTATTTAGTCCTTTTATAATATGGTCCTCGCTTATCTCAAGATAGTACCTTCTAAGATAGGTAGCCCGCTCACAGCGATAACATGAATTCAATCTTTACCAAACTACTATTACGGTTGAGTATCACACAATCATAAAAAGAAATGTCAATCTTTCACACCATAATACCACCTTCACGGCTTTAACCATCATTACTTTATTCCTCTGGTACTGAGCGCCTATAATTTCTCTTTTACAGTTAGAGTGTCGGCCACCTCATTGGCCTTTCCTGATAGTAATAGTTCCTTATAATCAATGTCTTTTGAACGATCTCCAACTAAATTTTCTACCTCATTTCCAATCACTGCTTGTGTGAAAATGCTCTTCCTTAAGCTTTGGTGAAAAAAAATATCACCATTTTTCCATAAGTTATTGCCTCGGTCTTTAGAGGTTAACATTATCACGACTAACTCTCGATCATACTTAGGACGTCTCTTATCTTGGGTCCTTCTTATTTTCACCAATCTCAACCTTCATTGGGTTAATCTATACTTTCTCATGGTTCAACACGTGCCCACCTGGCATTATTATAATTACATAATATTTCCTTTATACAAATTTCTATCCTTCAGAACTTTGAATATTACCTTTCTCCTTGTAAGACCTCTAAGGTTATCCTTGAATCGTTCCTCCTGTATTCCCTAGATACAGGGCATATCAAAATACCATTTACTAATACTAGAACCATTGTCTATATACTTCTAAAAATTCCTCCACTGATCCTTAATGGTTGTTGTTACCCTCATCCTTTCTAATTTATAGTGTCGAAACTCATAATGTCCCTATTAAGGGTGAAATGCCAACCTTTATGCATTCCCCTAGGATTTATCTCAAGTTATCGAGGTTTTATCCTTAATTCCACCTTTAAAAAGGTACTTACATCCTTCCATGGATAAATCAAGTCACATATCCCTGATAAGGGTATCTTATTCAATCATTCCCACCTCAATAGTCTATACCTAATTTCACAATAACATCCTTATTCAAACTGAGGTCAATCCATATGGCCTCCAGAAGATAACAATGGTTATCCGCCTTTCTTTCCTCATTTGGTAATGATAACAGGGATGTTCTGGAAGATATTGGTCGTGTTCAAAGTGAACTTTTTAGTTATAATTACTCATTTACCTCTGTTATTTATCTTAACAGTCATCTCAATGTTGGGTATCTTTTGTACCTGGTGTCTCCTTTTGGGTATCCAGTCACTGGTGTTACACTTCATATTCTTGAAGGTCACATCCTTCATCAAATTTCCTAATTTCTTGCTTTCCTGTCTCCTCGGTCCATCCGTGTTTTCTTATTAGCCCATCGATCTCTCTCGAAGTGTCTTCGAATACTCCCAACTTAAAGAGGATAAAATATATACATATATATACATATATATATTACTTCAACCATCAACTAACTCATGGTGAATCACCCTCATCCTGATGATCACACACTTTTCTATTTCTATTACTACGAGTCTTTAGGGTTTCCTCATACCCAACTCCCTTATCATTCCTCAAACTCTATTGCCTTTATATTCCTTTCCACTTCAGTTTCTTTTTATTTTCCTTTCTCTTACAATCATTTCATAAACCCACTAATCATTGACTTTAAACATCACGTCATTCTGGGATTCTTGCCCTCAGAACGAATCTTGATAACTTTTACAACTTAGATTCATAATTCATCATACTCGTCCGCCTTTATTCTAGCTCTAAAGCTTTTACACTACCTTCATAACCTTGGAAAGTACTTTCCCAAGAAACAATTGACTGAACTTTAATCAGTTTATTATAACCTCTGGCTCCGTGCCTTTCTTGGCCTTTCACCAGCGAGTGACCTCTCTTTTAGGAGGGTAAGTGAAAAAAATAGTCTTTTGTGATTCGTCAATCATTTAGAATCTCAAATAATATCTATATTTCCTTTAGCCAGGCTCTTGCCTCGACTGGGTCAGCTTGTTCCTTGGAACTCTGAGAGCTTAGCGACTTAAAGGTCTTGAAAGAATTTCGAACCGCATTAGTTTCCTCAGGGTGGTGGTTGGGGATAATAGTATAAGTTTTGTTTAGGCAGGTCCATGAATTGCTCCTATAGGAGTACCGTCCTGGTTCCCCCTATCTTGCTCGACTTCTGTATTCTCAGTATGAAATGTTTCATGCTTCTCCCATAATCGGGGTCATCTTATACGTTAAAATCCTTGATTTCCACTTTATTATGTTATGGGTTCCTTCTTTCTTGATGGCGATCTCCATGACTATCACATTCAGGGTTTACCCTAAATCTTATTCCTCGAACTATGGATTTCATCTAAGATCCAGTCCTTAATCTCTTAAATGTTTGGAACCCAAATTCTGTAGGAATAACTCATTATTCCCTTATCATCTTTCTCGGTATTAATCTCTTCTCCAGGCATTGGCTCTCTGCCTTCATTCTTCACTTTTTCTTGGCACTAATATGATCTTTTCCCATAATTCAGGTTGCATTACAACCTCAAACATCCTTTTAGTACCGGCTCCGGTTACCTTCACTTCTATTTCCATTTTCTCGAAATCTTTTATCTACTCTTCCGAAGACATTATCATCTCGAGTCTCTCCTTTCTACTAAGGGAGTGAGCCACCATATTGGCTTTACCTGGGCTGATAAATAATTCATAATCATAATCCTTGATTAGCTCTAACCACCTCCTCTGGCACATGTTGAGCTCTTTCTGCGTAAAAATATACTTGAGCTCTTGGGGTTTGTGTAAATCTCGCACTTCTCTCTATACAAATAGTGCCTCCAATCTTTAGGGTAAAACTATTGCCGTGAGCTCAAGATCATGGGGGGATATTGAATTTTATATTCCCTTAATTGTCTTGACGCGTACTTGATTACCTTACCGTAGTTGCATAAGCACGCACCCTAATCCCTTGTACAAAGCATCACTATAAATCATAAAATCTCCTTTTCTGTCCGGCAATGCCAACATAGGGGTTGTCACCAATCTTTGCTTCAGTTCTTGAAAGCTGTTCTCGCATTTCTCTGTCCATTCGAACTTCTCAGTCTTACGAGTAAGCCGCGTTAAAGGGGATGCTATCTTTGCAAACTTGAACGAACCTACGGTAATAACCGGCCAATCCTACCTCTGGTAGTCGCCCTAACCACGATCATCAATTCCTCAACGGTCCTTTCTTCATTCTTGTCAGGATCCTCCATGGGATCCTTCTCAGCAACAATCCCTTCTAGGATAACATCCTTAATCACTACATCTATAATATGAACATCGTCCGGTCCCTCATTAGGACGCTCTATCAGATCCACAATCTGATGTCCAATAAGTAATAAAACAGCATCACGTTGTTGCTCCTCAACATCAGGGTTCGGTGTCCGGCTACATCGATCTATGTTACTATCATGATATTTATAAGGGTTCCCGTAAGGGTTTTAACTCTCAGTACTACGTTAGGTAGTCCGACTATGAACTTGGCAAGAGTTCTTACTATCTTAGTGAACTTATCATTTTAACGACGCATCATCTCTGAGGTTTATAACGCTTACCTCTGATACCATTTTCTGTAACACCCCAAATCCGGGGTCGGGGATCCGGGTTGTCACGAGTTCCATTTTCCTTAATAACACTTAATCTTAATAAAAAACCAATTATTGCGCACTGTGACCCCACAATAAACACACACGCCACAAGTTATAGTCTCAGAGATGAATACCAAAACTAACACAAGTCATTTTATTCCACAATTATAAACCATTACACCTTAAAAGGGTGTCTGAATAAAGTTACATATTCTTTGCCATTAGTACAATTCATAATATACATAAGTATGGTACATCAACAGTTGAAACCTAGCCTATTGGTAGTTCCTACCTCAGCTACAGCGGCATCAACGCCTACAGGACACTATGGAACGTTTCCTATCCGCTTGCGAATTGGGAGCTTGGTCCTGCTCATCTTGTCTATTTGTTGTTGTGTGATGAAAGAAGAAAGCAAGGGTGAGCAACAAGCCCACCGAAATAATATGTATAATAATTAATAATATATGAGCATTCTCATAGTACTCATGAAAGTCTTGGTCAAGAAGAAATGAACCAAGTTTGATATCTTAATGCGACGAAGTCGCAAAATATTAAGTATATATACATATATACTTCTCAAAATCTTTAAAATCCTCTAACATGTATAATATACACAGAGTTCCAGTTTATAACTGTATAAAATATCGTTGCAAGGTGATCTCATATATCTAACCTCGTCTCAACGTTTTTCTGAAAATCTTTGTCGTGCATAAGATAATCATTAACTAGATATAAGTTGAAAAGATGAAGTTACAAGATACTCCAATATACTTATATCTTTCCTGAATACTACTCGAACACCGTTTAGGCTATAATCAGTTTCAAAAGTTCATCACATAGATGAGACTACAAGATAAGACTTGAATAGATTCAATTTTTGAAATATCATTTGAAAGAATGAAGTTACGAGATACTTCATTAGTCCCGATATATATATATATACCTATATATATACATATTTCATACACTCTTCTTCTATGGAAGTATAAGCAGAGTTGTCATTCCCAAGAATTTTGGAAAGAAGAAACTTTTGCATAAACCTGATATCTTGCTGATCAGGCAAAGATACCAATTGTCACCTTTTCTACTAGCAGATGGATGAATCCCCCACTGGTCATCACCCTGGCCGCATTAGGACCTTATGCTGGACTGCCACTCAGCCACTTACGTATTGATGGACTCCCACTGAGCCACTTACACATTTCATGGACCCCCAGTGAGCCCATGTTACTTATGCCGACGCATTTCGATTGGGCTTACTTCCCAAATGTTGGGTAAGTAATCAAACTCTTTTATCAAGTTAGCAAATTCGTTGCTCCAAAAATACACCACTGAGCCGGATCCCTTAGGTTTTGAGCGAGTATTTAAATCCCCTTCGGAAGGAAGATCTGAAATCTGAAATGAGTTTTGGGATCCGCTCTAACTTTTAAAATCATTTTGAAGACTCGAAAATATTTAAAGAATGTTTAGAGTAATGATGATTTAATAAAATAAATCATTCCCGATATGTTAGAAAATATTAGAATATTATTATTTAAATAAGATTCCCATAAGGATAATCTTTATAAAAATAATTGAAGTAGAAGTTTTAAAACTCATACTTGAAATGAATAATAAATATCAAAAGATATACTTATACGAAAGTACGATCTTTATTTGAATAATCAAAAATAAGTTTGATTATTATTCAAAACTATCGAATATACCTTATCCGATTAGTAGTTATAGAAACTATATATATATATATATATATATATATTATACTCGGGAACATCGACTCCCGGTTTAGAAAAATGTTCACCTTCGGGTCCCCTATACTAAGGGTATACGAACTACTGCCTATCTCTAGTATTTATTTTTTTTGAAGTCTCTTATCTCTAGCATATGTATTATGCAGTTTATAAGCATTTGAATTGATAATAGAATATCAAGATTACGAAACAGCCATGCATATATATCATATCAACATGCTCCAATATTTTACAAGATTTGCTAATAACAATCATGCACTTATCACAAGATAATGCATATACACATATACATCACAACAACAGTTATAAGGGTAGAAAACTTGCTTGAGCGTTCCAGGGTAGACTTAAGCTTAGAGTGGGTCCGGTAAGCTTGAGTATAAGGTAACATAAGTCGGATTTAGACCATGGTCGCTTAAGAAACTAGTCAAAGCTCACTCATACCCTAATGGTCGCTTATACGCTTAATGATTTGCGTTAATCGCTTGCGTACCCTCGGCTCGACAATTTTAATAAATTAACCGTTAAGAATTTTAAGGTGAATCTTTCGCAAATACTCTACCAACTGACCAATTAATCTTACATAATTGTTTCGTACTCCAATTAGTCATTTAAGGACCTTAATCAAGGTGTTAAAGTAAGGTGAGGGGTAATGGTTCGCTCGTGAAACGCCTTTTCTTAAAACAGTCGTTTCTCCTAAACCGTACATCGGAATATATCAAAACGAAGCTTACGACACGATCTAGCTAATAAAGGCAAAGTTACAGATTAGTCAGTTAGCTTTCTGTCCCGAAAACTAAAAAAAGCAGTTGAATGAAAACGGGCATTACGACGGCTATGTTTACGCGATTACCAAAGTTTAAACTACTCCAATCAACCACAAATCAACTCATAACCACCAATACAACCAAACTTCATCCGAACCTTACTACATCAGTCCACAACCTCATGATTTTTCCAACTCATTCAATCACAAACAAGAGCTACTAACTATACTTAAGGTTCATTAACCAATATCCAAGATTTATAATTCAAAATCATTACAAATACATCCAAACTCTAAACATACAAGAATCATGCTTCTCATGAACTATATTATTCAAAACCACTCCTAAATACTTAAAGTAAAGCTTAGGGTATGAGGTTTTACCTTCCTTGGTGAGTAAAAGTAACTTAGAAGCTTGGAATAGCCCTTGCAAGTCCTTACCAAAGCTAAATCCAACCAAAAACACAAGATCAAACAATTTAAAATTCTTGAAAACACTATTCACTCTCTTCTTCAATGATTTATTGAAAAAGATTGTGAAGGAATTGGGAGCTTAAACTCCTAGGATAGCCATAACTAATCATAAAGAACCTTGGATAATTACCTTGCAATTTAACAAAACTTGGATCTTGAATTTTGGATTTTCTTCTTTTGTTCTTGAGAGACAAAGTCAACTTCTAATTTTTATGTTATGATATTTTGCTTGGTTGATTTCCCTTTTGGCTTGACAATTTTTGATCTTTTACCATGGTAACTTTTACTTGGCCAAGAATCATCCAACAAAACACTTCTTCTTGTCATGCTTGTGTCATCTTGTTAACACATGTCTTCTCCTTGTTGGTGTGATGACATAATCATCCACTAATCTCTTTGATTAACCCTTAATTACTTGGCTAATGACCGCTTATCTGTTATACGGTTCGCTTAACTTTCGTTCTCGTTTGTCGTTCGAGGGATCATATCCGGGATTTTATTACTTGGGTTCCCCTAACCTGTCTCAATATTTTATATTCCTTTTATGATCCCTCTCATAATCCTTGAATTTAAATCCTTTTAATCATGTTACCTTATACTCAATTATTTCGGTATCTGGTGGATTTTCGGAAAAAATCAAAGTGTTCAAATTTGGATTCTGACGATCTTTACATACACTTATATACTTTATGGAATACTAATACGATCTTAGAATTTCCATAACAGTACTCCTATATAGCGTGGCGTGGTCTGATAATTTTCCTTAATCAGCATCATCAACAAAAGTTACTATTCATCAGGGTTTCAAATATTTCCAAAAATTGGGGTTATTATAGATAATGTGGATATGGTTAGTGATGACAGTGATGATGAAAGTGATCAAGAAACAATGACTACAGATAATGCAGAACAATCTACAACTAACGAAGCACATAATTCAACATCTGTCGAGTTACAAAATGCTTCATCCGTCGAGAGACAATCTGCCTTATCCGTAGGGAGACAATCAGCTTCATCCATCGAGATACAAAGAGCATCATCCGTCGGAACAATGAGTGAGGCTGAGAGTCAGAACATTGAGTGCATCATCTGTCGGAACAAACTCAGGGGGAGTTTCTCATAATCAAAACTCAATCAAACATCAAGACAGCAATGAGGCCTCTTCATCTAGAGGTAAACTACCTCAACAAAGAAAATGGACTAAAGATCACCCCTTTGAGCTCATCATTGGTGATACATCTTCTAGAGTTCAAATAAGGAAAGCAACTCAAGAAGAATGTCTATGTAGCAGCTTCCTTTCTAAGGAAGAACCAAAGAAGGTAGAAGAAGTTTTGTTAGATCCTGATTGGATTTTAGCTATGCAAGAGGAGCTAAACCAATTTGAAAGGAACAAGGTATGGAGCTGGTACCCAAACCTAAAGGAAATAATCCAATTGACACCAAGTGGGTATTCAGAAACAAGATGGATGAAAATGGCATAGTGATCAAGAACAAAGCTAGATTGGTTGTTAAGGGCTACTGTAAACAAGAAGGAATAGATTTTGATGAAACTTTTGCTCCCGTTGCAAGACTTGAAGCCATCAGAATTTTCTTAGCCTATGCAGCTCATGCCAATTTCAAGGTCTATCAAATGGATGTTAAAAGTGCTTTTTTGAATGGAGATTTGGAGGAGGAAGTCTATTTCAGTCAACCTCCTGGTTTTGAAGATCCAAACTTTCCAGAATATGTCTACTATCTTTTGAAAGCATTTTATTGACTGAAGCAAGCACCTAGAGCCTGGTATGACACTTTATCAAAGTTTTTTTGGAAAATCACTTCACAAGAGGTACTGTTGATAAAACTTATTCTTTAAAAATGTTAATGGATCTAGTATACTTGTTCAAATTTATGTAGATGATATTATATTTAGCTCTACAGATGAAAAACTTTGCAAAAAGTTTGCCCAATAGATGCAAAGTAAGTATGAAATTAGCATGATGAGAGAACTAACCTACTTTCTTGGTTTACAAGTTAAGCAAGTTAGTGATGGAATATTCATTAGTCAAACTAAATATATTTATGATCTTTTAAAGAAGTTTGATCTAATGGATTGCACATCTGCAAAAACTCCCATTGCGACTGCAACTAAACTTGAATTAAACACTTCTGAAAAGCCTGTGGATATTTCAAGCTATAGGGGCATGTTTGGCTCACTTCTGTACTTAACATCTAGTAGGCCAGATATAATGTTTGCTAATTGTCTTTGTGCTAGATTTTAGGCTGATCCTAGAGAATCTCACTTAGTAGCTATAAAGAGAATTTTCAAATATCTCAAGGGAACACCAAAACTTGGCATTTGGTACCCTAGAGATTCTGGTTTTGATCTAACTGGTTATTCAGATGCAGATTATGCAGGTTATAAAATAGACAGTAAAAGAACAATAGGAACCTGTCAATTTATAGGGAACAAGCTTGTGTCCTGGTTCAGTAAAAAGCAAAATTTAGTTTCTACTTCTACAGCTGAAGCTGAATATATTACTGCTGGTAGTTGCTGTGCATAAATTTTATGAATGAAAAACCAATTGTTGGACTATGGTCTACAAGTGGACAGAATTCCCATTTTCTATGATAACACAAGTGCAATTGCCATCACTGAAAATCCAGTACAGCATTCAGGAACAAAGCAAATAGACATCAACTACCACTTCATTAGGGAACATGTGATGAATGGTACTGTGGAACTTCATTTTGTTCCAAGTGAAAAGTAGCTTGCAGATATCTTTACCAAGCCACTTGATGAATCCACCTTTTCAAGGTTGGTAAGTGAGTTAGGTATGCTTAATTGTTCTTGAATCATTTCAGATATTTTTGCAAGTTATATTGCAACCAGAAACTTAATTGATTTTTCTGTTTTGGATGAAATTTTGGCCAAGTCAAAATTTACATCCCGACGGATGCTCATTATCCATCGAGTTTGATCATCCGTCGGAATAACATTTATTAATAAAAATCAATTACTTTTCTGGAATATTTTATAACCCGACGGATAATTGTTTTACTCTCATCCGTCGAATTGTCTCAATCATAGCGGTTTATTTATAAGATAGTATAAAAGCATAATTCATTTTTATTATTTTATAACCCGACGGATAATTGTTTTACTCTCATCCGTCGAATTGTCTCAATCTTAGCCATTTATTTCTGAGATAGTATAAAAGCATAATTCATTTTTATTCTATTATTTTATTATTCTCAAATTAATTGCTCTAACTTCTTTCTTCTCCAAAGCAAATACTCTCTCTGCAAATTTCCATACTCTAACAATGGCACCAGTAGTCAAAATCATGTCCCAAGTCTGGATTTATCTATGACATGATCATGTTTGAGTTAGGTTATATGTTAGGGGAACTTAATAAGAGAGATAAAAGTGTCTATTATGCTAGATTTTTTATGATGCTTGCTAACCATCTTATTGAGAACATTGCTATTGAGAACCCAACCAACAAACTGAATTTTTGGGTTCAAGAAAGGAGAATCATTGCAGATCTCAACAGCGCAAGTCACCACAAAGAGGTACCCCTCTTCTACTTTGAAATCATGGAGGACCCTCAGGTAAGTGAGGTAAGTACCATTGTCTCTACTCTCCCTAACCTCATAAATTTCTTTGCCTTCAAGTGTAGCTATGGCATCTGTGTTAATGACCCAACAGATGCCTACCCAAGCTACCAAAACAACAACTTCAAAATCCAAAGCTAAGAAAGCCCCCTCTGGTTTCTTTCAAAAGAAACCAGTTGTAAAAACTACCAAAAACAGAGAGGGGAGTGTGAAGGAGAGTGAGTTAGGTGAGGGGAAGGGTGAAAATCAAAGAAACCCTAAGGATAGGCTGGTGAGATTAGTGTACCCAAGCCTAGCCACACCACAGTTTCCCAACAAACTGTGGTTGTTAATAAGGAAATTAGCTCAATTCTAGTTTTATCCTCCCAAAAGGATGTTACTATTGAAATAAGCTCCCAACCGGGAGCACAGGCTAAGAGGGTTAGGGATACAAGTTCACCATAAACTTATGCCAGAAAGAAAAGATCTAAAACCCTTGGGGATGCACAGGGAACATACATAGTGCAAACTGGAGCTAAAGTCTCAGTCACTGCACCATCTCAAAGTCAGCTTAATGTGGCTCCAATAAATGTGGAGTCACAGCCAAAATCATTGATAATTGGAGCACCTGAAACACCAAATTCACCCACACACTCACTATATGTAGACATGATTCATACATCACTTCCAAATTCTCCATATTTAACTCTTTTGGAGAAGCCAAAAATCCAAGCAAGTGAGCATCATCTTTTAGATGATTTGTTGGCTCGCTTGCCAATTCTTTCTGAGTCTATTGAGACATCTATACCTAAATTTTCATCAATCTGCACAGAGTCTATAATAGTCTCCACTCCAAACTCATTCATTTCTTCTATCCCGGTGGATATTGTTCATCCGTCTAGTAGTGATTGTATCCCGACGGATGTGTCTAACAGCAGTCATCCGTCAGGATAGCCAAACTACTATCCCGATGGATGTTCCTCATCCGTCGGTACTCTCTGCACAACTTCAAATTCCAACAATTGTCACAAGTGCAGATGACCTAGTAGTAGTACAATCACTCTTAGGACTGAGGGCAGGGAGTGAATTGAGTGAGAGGCTGGGTTGCTCCCTAGGCAAAAGGAGAGGAAATGAGTGAATCAATGCAAACCATTTTTTCAGGTCTGGAAAAAGTGAGTGAGGGGAGTCCCACCTTAGATGGTGAAGGCTGAGGGTGTGAGGGTGGGAAGCCAAGGGGAGCCCTTGATGCAAGAAAAGAGAGATAATGAGACAAATGCAGGTACATGAGTGATAAGGGCGGACACCATTGCTAGTGAGTCAATGAATGTCAGTGATGCAGAAAAAGGAGAGACTATTTCATCAAGAATATCAAGTTGTCATAGATTCTATCTCCCTGGCATGCTGAGACATTTACTCATCATGTTACAGCTTATCAAACTCTACCTGTACAGGGCAATAAGGAGGCTGAAAAGATGCTTAACCTAGTGCATACAACTGTTTCTCTAGAAAGGGCAAATGATGAAATCACTACTATGCCATCAACAACTGACAGTGATTTTGAACTGGCTGAAGACTCTTTTGGGGATGCTGGTGGGGATGATGAGGAAGACATCATGAGCTTAGGGGGGATACAGACATTCCTTCTTGGATGGTAACCAAAGAGTGTTCATACTCACATCTCTAATCTACATTGTTCAAGCTCATTCATGACACCCAAACAAGCCATTCAAGCATCCACAAATGCCAGCATAAAAAGATTACCTACTGCATATCTTGAAGCTCTACAGCTGCACAAGATTCAATCTCTCCAACACAATCAAAGTGTGGATGAAATGAAGCAAGAAATCTCTGAGGAAAAACATGATGTCATAGCAAGGTTGGATGCTAGACTTCCTGGAACCACCATGACTGAGTTAGCTTAGAAATCGAGGAAATACGTTGATTTAAATAGAAAGGTTGAGGACATGGACTCTACATTATCTGATGTGGAGAAGTCAATGGCCAAAATACTTGCTAATCAGGAAGCTCAGACTACTCTGCTCCAACAGTTGGTGGTTGCTCAACTCCCTTCCACTCAACAACTTGATGCTAACAAAAGGGGGAGAAAGGTTCATCATGTGAGGGGGAGAAACAACTCAACATTCAAGTCAACAAAGTAATTGTGCCAGCAATTGCTTTCACTAAGCCATCAGCTATGGATAGCATTGATCTCATCAATCTAGCAGCAGCAAAACTGAAATCAAATGACAAACTACCAAAGATTGATGTAGCAGCTGCTGAGAAGGAACTAGATGAAAAATGGAAGAAAATTGATGTTGATATTTAGAAGAAATTTGGCCAGCTACAGAAGCCAGACAAGACTTTTCATCACCATTCTCAAGTCAAACATATCTCAGTGCATGAAATGAGTCTAGGCAACTTGGAAAAAGGCCAAACCTCATGCATCAAATCTCCAAAAGCTGATCAGATTCTGAAGCCTAAAAGAAACTACTCAAAGTTCTCAGACAAAAACCCCGTGGATCTTTTGTTTGAAATACCTACGCCAGATGAAAAGAAGCTGCTGGCAAGGTCAATTGCATTTTACAAAGATCCATCTGATTCAGTTCAAAAGAAGAGAATTGCCAAGATCTATAGGAATGGAAAAGAGATCTATGTGGTGGTTGGACACCCTCTATTTGTAGAAGCTAAGAAGGGAGAAAAACAAATAATAAAGCAATAAAAGAAGCAGGCTGCTCTAGATGCTAAGAAGCTCAAACAAAAGCAGGAGCAAGCTGCTATCTTGGCCAAACTTCAAGCTGTCAAATCTACAACTGAGATGTCTGAAAAACCATATGTGATAACTGAAGCTCAGAATCAACAAATGCAAAATGAACCTCCACAGGAAAGAAGATTCAGATACAAGCATCATTCTAAGAGAAAATTGGACTTTAGTGATGAAGAAATGGAAGACTATATTCCCAAACACTACAACTTCAACTCAGACATCCAAGCCCTCAGTGGTACATGAATAATTCAAGGTGGATCCAACTAAGAATTTTTATGGTGAGCCTATTATTCCCAAGGATGAGCCATTAGACTGGGAAAGTCTGCCAATTCCTGAATTCAACTTACCTATCTTCAACAAGCCAAAGAAGACAAAGATAAGAGCAACCAAGAAAAGTAAGCTTGTTACTCTCATAACCAAGACCTTAACCAAACCTAAATCTATAGTCAACAAGGAAGATCTCTTATATATCTGTGATATCAAAGAGTTTTCAGTTTTAAACCTCTAATTGGATGAACTAGAAGAAGTAAGACGAATTGATGCTCACAGACATTTTCCTAAAAGATTGGTGTTTAAGTACAAGGAAGGGAAAGAAATCACATGGCCTCTTCACATGATTCTAGAAGAAAGCCAATCTGTACTGATAAAGGTCTACTCATCTTTCAAAAAGAATTTTGTTTTTAATATGACTGCAAGGAGATTGGTTCTAAAGAAGATTAAAGAGCTAAGGAGTAATAAAGTCAAAGATGCACTTCCAAAAACTCTATCAATTCCCTTCATAGGGAAGAGAGTGCATTTTAGGCCTTATTGGCTGATGAAATTCATGGATTATAAGGGAGTTAGAAGATTCTTCAGACTGAATGACCAATTAAGTATCTCTAGCAATGAGACTCTATTGTAAATGCAAGAAATGCTGGATCTATCTGAAGCTGATGAACTTGAATTCCACAAACAACTCCAGAATCAAATAGAGGAAAACAACAGGAAGCTTGGGAAGAAATTCAGACAATCAAGGAAATAGAAATATCTGCTCAGAATAGAGGAGCACCTTGATAATAATTGTGAGAACTCTTTATATACTTTGCTTTGTTCAATTTTCAATAAATCTTGTAGCACTTATCAGTTTTATCTACTACCTTTTTAATCTGTATTTTTAGGTTGTTTTGTTATCATCAAATTTCTCCTAATTTATGGCTACAAGTCCAGTAGACATAAATTGGGGGAGATTGTTAGGAATATATTGTGAACTTGATGATAAGTTAAACAAAACACCTTAGTAGATTTAACTTAGTGAATTTTGTAGCACTCGACGGATGATCAAATATAGTCCCGACGGATGAACTTATAGTCCCGACGAATGACAAACTGACATCCATCGAGTGAATAGCTTATGTAGCAAATAAGAACTGTAGCACGTTTTTTACAAACAACATGTATTAGTCAAGTAGATTGCTTGGGGTTATGTAAGTCATGATTGACTACTAGATTGATATGCAGAATAGGTTGATTAATTATAAATATGAGATGTCTTGTAATTCTGTATAAGTGAAATAGTGTCAAGTGGCAAATAGACTCCCGACGGATGATCTACAAGACTCCCGACGGATGATCAACAAAGATCCCGACGGATGACAAGTATAGTCCCGGCGGATGATCAAATTCAAATAGCTGTTGATAGTGACAACACAATCACATATGTTGGGTGTTTGCAAAAGGAATGTAGCAGTCTATTAAGCAAGAATTTGAGAACAAATAAGTATTACCATTTTCATGCATTTTTGAGGATATTCAAAGATACTGGAATAGAGTAGTGAAGTAGCATGAAGTTAGACTAGATACGTTTTGTTTCATTATCTTGTCTTATCGTCATGTAAACTTGGTGATATATAAACCAAATGTAGCAAGTAGAACAAAAAAAACTAAGCAAGTTATTTTTCAGAGAAATATATCAAGTTGTATTCAGTAAGAATTTCTCTGTAGTTTAGTTTTTCAAACTTGTAAGCAGTTGTGAGCTATTCAAAGCTTCACAGGGTTCTCATTTGATATATATATATATATATATATATATATATATATATCTGGTGGATACTTTCAAATCCACCAGAAAGTTTTAAAAGCTTGTGTTTTTATTACTTAAGTGTTTCTATCACTCATTTATTCCGCACCATTGCTAATCAAACACTGTTATATTTATCAAGTCAGAACATTCTTTAAATTTGAAAAAGTAGCCAGAATTACATTCAACCCCCTTCTGTGATTCTTGTTGTATTATTAGGGAATAACAGCTGATGATTGGGATGGGTCATAATGACATCATGTTTTACAAAATGTTCAAATCTTACTTGAAGGGCTCAGCTTCGATGTGGTACAAGTCCCTCAAACCTAGGTCCATCGGATCCTATGAGCAGTTGAAGAGAAAGTTTCTGAAGTACTATTCACACCTATGCCGAAATTAGAAGGATACGGAGGCCTCGGTCTACTGTAGATAGAGGGCGAATTAGGAACTTGGGGATTACTTGTCCCGGTTCAAGGAGGAAGCTGGAATGGTCACAAATATGGACATAGTCAAGGTGATGGGCTTCCTTACGGCGGGCCTGGACCCCTACAAAGGTAAAAAGTTTTGCTCCCCTTTCTATGATTTTCCCCCCAAATCCCTAAATGATATATATGTGAGGGGAGAAAATATTCGGAGGAAGATGGAAAGTGTTGGGGTTACAAAGATTCCCGAAGGAATGACCGGTCGAAGCGAGCAGAAAGATATGATAGCTCAAGATCTTCAGGTGACCGAAGGGATAGTGGGAAAGAAGGAAGAAAGGAGGCCGACCGTGGGGCCGAACGACACCGAGATAGAGATTCGGTGTATTCACCCCTCCGAATACACCAATCTCCAAGATTCTCCATGAAATCAAAGAAATCCTAGGTTCGTTCGATCAACAAAGATGAAGGTCCCAAATCACAAGAAGAAACCTGATAAGTACTGTGATTACCACAAATATAAGGGGCACAATACTAATGACTTCTACCATCTTAAGAAGATTATCGAACGAATGATCAAAGAAGGCGTACTCAATCAGTTCGTCCGAGATCTAAGAGATAAACTGGGGACTGAAGGACAATAGGGAAGAATCGGAAGCTAAGGAGCCTAAGCGAAGAGACATAATAAGGGGTGAAGTGAAGACAATTTCTAAGGGCAGTGTACTGGAAAAAGATAGTAAGACGGTGAAGAAAAATTACACCCGACAAGTTTACAACCTCTATCAGCACAGAAGATTATGAGGATGTCATTCGTCCACATGAAGACCCCCTTATCATCAATCCTCTCATTGGGTAGAACAAAATTTGGAAGGTTCTTGTAGACACTGGCAACTCGGCCAATATCATGTTCCACAAAACTTATTATAAGATGAACCTGGAAGGAGAATAGTTGGAACCTTGCAACGAGGCACATCTATACGCCTTTGGAGGACACCCAATACAGTTTGAAGGTACAGTCATTCTTCATATCCTTTTGGGTAAATTACTGTATACTGTTGAGAATCCAGTAAAGTTTTATGTGGTTCGAATTGAGAGTCCGTACAATGCCATTCGGGGAAGGCCATTCTTGTCAACCTTCGAAGCGGTAGAAAATTCCCAATTGAGAAAGGGGTAGGAGAGATGAGGGGCGATCAAAAACCCGCCCAAATAATCATGCAGGAAGATTTAGAAAATGATCAGGCCCACGAAAAGTCGAATGAGACTAGAAAGAGGAAATGTAACGACTGGGAAATTTACGATTATATTATATCAGAATCATAATAAATAAGGTGTGTTAATGTGTCATTTATGTGTGATTATCTGTTAAACCTTGTTTGTTATGTGTTACATGCATTTCATGTCATTTCTGTATTTTTAAGGTATTTTTCAGATATTTTATTATGCATTCATCGTTTTCATTTCAAACGTTTTATGACCCAAACAATGATTTTAAAGCCAGTATTTCAAATAAAATAATGGGCCGTATTTCTCATCAAATGGCTTTTACAATCGCAATATTCTGAACATCTAGATATTTTATAAATTTTCTCGTTTTATGAAAAATGACTAATTCGGGCCCCATTGATTGTCAAAAACCCCACAAAAATCACATTTTTATTTTTATAAAATTATAGGACTTTTATTTATATTATTTCTTTGCATTTTTGCATAATTCACAATTTTTGGAAAATTTTGGCATATATATTGTATATATAAAATATTTATAAATTAAATTTTAATACTCAAAAATTATAAAATTAGGGGCCTATTAATTTTAAAAAGTGTAGAATTAGGGCCTTAATTTTAATTAGGAGTATTAATTTTACTAGTATAAATAGCCTAATTTTTATTTAATTAATTATAATTAATCATTAAAATCTGCAAAAATACACAAAATTCTCTAAAATCGGGTCGGGAAGATCAGGTTCGGGTCGAAGAATCAAGTCGTGATTTCTCACTGATTACAGCATCAAATCGTGTGATTCAAGTACTCAAATCGAATGTTTTGATCCGTTCTTTCTGTTTCTTGCATCAATTTCACGTTTTATTGCATCGTTTTTGATTTTCGATTTCTAGGGTTTATGTTCGAATTAGGACTTTTTGATTCTAGGGTTATTTTGATGTTTTGATGATTGATATAGCTTTGTTAGATGATTTACAGTCGATTCATGGTGTTTAATTGAACAAATGATGCTTGGATGGTGATTCACGATTTCTAGGGTTTATATCGAATTTTCAAAACACAACTCGACGATTTCTGTGAATATTTGGTTCCTGATATGTTAGGGCTTTGATTGTATATGTTCTTAGCTTCAATTTGCACTATAAAACGTTGAGTTTGGTTTACAGAATCAAAAGATGATATTTTGGCCGCAGTTCATGTCGATTTTGACCGGAGATTGTGATTCTGAGATGTTTTTGGTATGTTTTGGCCGTGGTTAGATTGCTGTGTTGATTTGCAATGAAAAGCACTCATAAACAGCACCAAACGGTGTTGATTTGAGGCTGATCGGAGTTGGCCGGACTCCGGGAACTCACCGGATTCTGGGAAAAATCCGGTGATGTTCTTGGCAACCCGAAATCCAACCCGGTTGGCCCGTTTCCAGAACCCGGGTTTGATCTGATTTTGTCAGGAATTGGGTTCTGACATGTGTTTCTATAATTTTGATTTTTATTTTATTTTTATTAATTTTAAAAATCAGTTTTATTTATTTTGTAAATTGATTAATTAATTGATTTATATTATAAATAATTCTGAATTATTTTCTAAAAATCAGATTGAATTATTTTCTTAATTATTTATTATTAATTATTTAATTATTATTTATTAATTATTTAAAAGTGATTAATTATTTTGATAATTAATCAAATAATTTTCAATAAATCATAATAAATTCATTTTAATTCCAAAAATTATAGAAAAATCATTTTTAATTCTGATTTTTTCTTAAATAATGATTTAAAAATTATTTTTGAGTTTAAAAATTAATAATAATTATTTATAGTAAATAATAAATGGAATTATCAGTATTTAATTGATAATAATTAAACCGTTAGTCCGATTCGCGTGAAACGAAAGCCTGTTGACTAAGAAAAATGAATTATTTTCATTAAAAATAATACCAAAGCTTAATTTCTTCTAGAAATTTGTTATTTGTTTGATTATCAGTCGAGTTACGTGCCGAGACGAGTTCGAAAAATTCCGGAAAAATGGTAAACGAGTCAGATATCGATCAGTTGAGCGATCAGCGAGTCGATTTTGGTTTTAAAAATTATTTTAACCATAAAAATGATTATGTGCTTATGTGTATTACGTGGTTAATCGAGTCTTACTTGCTTATATGTAATATATGAGTCAGTCATAAGCGCATGGGTAGATGTTTGGAACGGTTTGAAGTCGATTCAAGATGCAAATGAAGTACGACATGACTTAACCAGTCTATTTTGCCTAACAGAAGCTAAGCCAGCCAGGCAAGTTGAGTCGGTAATAGTCCAAGGTGATAGACAGAAGTGATTCAATTGCAGTGAGTCGCGCAGAAGGCAAGTTTTTCCCTATTCTACTTTCAGAATAGTGATATTGATTCAAATGTTTATCACATTTGCATTCTCTTGATTATTGTTCTTGATCACTGATATACACTTGCTATTCCTTTGTTCATATTTCATTTCGATTCTTTATTTCTCCGTTTCTTTGGATTCTTGATTCATATTCTATTGGTGACACATGGAGATTGATATATTCTAGTGTTTGGAATATATCAAAGCATGCCGATTATTCCGGTTGCTAAGCGATGGACTGGATAATGATATTTTTGGGATTGAGTGTGTCTTAATCCTGAGGACCGGGATGACTGGTGCCTCGACGTGGGCCATAGTGCCTGGGTACCCGACTGGATCTATATATTGAGATATGGACCTGCATTATATTCTGACTGATCAGCAGAATATAGATGCGAACTTGTGTCCAGTTTAGTTCATTTGTACTCGCCAGTAATGGCCTTCTTGTTATTCTCGTGAGGTTATATCTTTGCAGATATACTTGGAATGACGAATTCATTTAAAATGCTTTAACACTGTTTATATTTTGTGGACTTGTTGAGCAATTTTTGGCTCACCCCTTTTATTGTTATTCACCTTATTGTTTTCAGTTAAGAAGGAATACGAAACCAATCAGGACTCGAGTGGTAAAGAAGCGGGTCAAGCCTCGGGATCCTCTCATACCCAAGGTGTTGATCCCAATCCAGGAAGAAAGCTTTGAATTGCCCGAGCAGGTAGAGTGTTAATAGATAGTGTGTGGGTTTGAATAAAAGTTGAACTTAGCTTCAAATGAATTAGACAATGGTTTGTAATAAAAGGAGTTTGTGAGATTTTGAATGTTTGGTTGTAATAAAAGCAGTTAGTTGTTCTTGTTTTCATACTTCAACCTAAAAAGATCCTGGTTAGTGTTAAAGGGGTTTAATTTCATTTCTTTATTAATTATTAATCAGATTGTACAGGTTTGGTGATTAGCTAGTAACCCTCAGACTTATACCTCGGGTCTGGAGGGCGTTACAGGAAAAGAGCCGAGACCGAACCCAGTGGAAGCCGGGAGACTTTGAACATTTAGTTGGAAAAATTCGGGGCGGATCTCTAAAGTCCGATCGCCGAGCCAACTGTCGAAGTCGAAGAAGTTGAACTATATGTTGGGCATTTGGGCAAGATGGTTCGAATTTGGAGAAACATGGAAAAATATCTGAAGAAAAAGATTATTATGGTGATTCGACAGTACCATGATGTGTTGTCCTAGGAGCCGGAGGACATGCTCGATTTGGATCCCAAGACGTCTAAGCATTGCCTTAATGTACAGCCCGAGGCCAAACCAGTAAAGCAGAAGAAGAGGGCCTTTGTAGCCGAACGACAGAAGGTCATTGAGGCCGAAGTGGAGAAGCTGTTGGAAGCTAATTTTATCGAAGAAATTGAGTATCCTAACTGGTTGGCTAACGTGGTGGTCGTTAAAAAATCCAATTTGAAGTGGAGGATGTGCGTAGACTATATGGATCTCAACAAAGCTTGTCTAAAGGATCCCTACCCCGTACCCAATATCAACCGGCTGATAGATGCCACGGCCGGATACCAGGTACTTAGTTTTCTTGATGCTTTTTCTGGTTAGCATCAAATTGCCATGAACTACAAGGATGTGCCCAATATAGCATTCACAACTCCGAAGGGAACTTATGCTTATATTAAAATTCCCTTCGGACTTAAGAACGCTGGAGCCACGTTTTAGCGAATGGTGAACAAAGTGTTCAAGGAGCAAATAGGCCAAAACATAGAAGCTTATGTGGATGATATGATCGTGAAATCACTGTTCCAAGGTCATGCCGAAGACTTGAAAGAATACTTCGAGACCCTCTGAAGGAATGATATGAGGATTAATCCGAACAAGTGCACATTCAGAGTGTTAAGTGGAAAGTTTTTGGGCTACATGGTTAGTGCTCAAGGGATAGAAGAGAACCCAGAGAAAGCTTGTGTAATTATTTAACGAAAAAAGTTTACTTAACAGAGCTAGTAGTAAAACTCAAAACTTTGGTCTCGTTTTCGGATAGAAAATCTTCCTTCCATCAGCCTTAAGTACTATACTATTTTTTCGGTAACACCTGCAATTTTCATAGTAACTACAATTAGGCAGATTTTAAACTAAAACTTCCCACACAAAGATTACAATTTAAAAATTTATACAAAATTGAACTCTAATAGCTTCGTGCTTAAACATTTTTAAAAAATTCGGAGTCGCTTCCTTATAAGTTGGAGTTCGAGTATATAGAGACCTGAGACCAAACCCAGTGGAAGCCGAGAGACTCTGAAGGGAACTTATGCTTATATTAAGATGCCTTTCAGACTTAAAAACTGCTGGAGCCACATTTCAGCGAATGGTGAATAAAGTGTTCAAGGAGAAAATAGGCCAAAACATGGAGGCTTTTGTGGATTATATGATCGTGAAATCACTGTTCCAAGGTCATACTGAAGACTTGAAAGAATGCTTCGAGACCCTCTGAAGGAATAATATGAGGATTAATCTGAACATGCACATTCAGAGTGTTAAGTGGAACGTTTCTGGGCTACATGGTCAGTGCCCGAGGGATAGAATAGAACCCGGAGAAAATTGAGGCAGTTATCAACATGGAAGCTCCAGAGTACATACAGGACATCCAGAAACTAACCGGCCAACTGGCAGCCCTTCGACCATTCATCTCTAGATCAGCCAAAAAAGCACTCCCATTTTTCATCGTGCTCAAAGGGTCAAAGAATTTTGATTGGGGGTCGAATATCAAAAGGCGTTCGAAGAAGTAAAGGAATATCTAACCAAAGCCCCAGTCTTAATGAGGCCTGATCCGAAAGAAACCCTCCAGTTCTGCTTAGCCGTGTCTGACCGAACGCTTGAAGCAGTGTTAGTGTATAATCATGAGGGTAAACAACATCCCGTCTTTTACGTGTCCCATGTGCTTAAAGATGCAGAAATAAGGTACCCAAATGCCGAGAAATTTGTATATGGGTTTGTCGAGTTGGGCGATACGACCGTGAGTTCGTCCCTCGAATGACGATCAAAGCCCAAGCGCTGACCGATTTTATGGTCGAATGCACGTTCTCTGGACCAAAGGACCTCGCACCTGAGGAACAACTCATTCGGACACCGGGAAAATGGAAGCTTTTTGTTGATGGTTTGGTCACCGAAAGAAGTGTGGGGCTGGGCTAATCTTGTCTAGTCCTGACGGGTTTGAAATATGCCAAGCCATTTAGTTCAACTTCCCCCTCACCAATAATGAAGCAGAATATGAAGCTCTTTTAGCTGGAATGGAGTTAGCCCGAAGCCTTGAAGCAAAGCACTTAAGGGCATTTAGTGACTTCATGTTGGTAGTCAAGCATTTCTCAGGGGAATACGAATAAAGGGATCGTCGTACGAAAGCCTATGCTACTAAGGTAAAAGATACCTCCCCGACGTTTGAAACTTTTGAGTTAAGTCAGATAGACAGGAAGAACAATAGTCGGGCAGATGCCCTATCCAGGATAGCTTCGGCCGAGACGCAGAGTCTAACTGGTTCTATCTATCTCACCGAATCCAAGACACCTTCGATTGAAAGAAAGGACTGACTTAAAGTACACCAAGGCGCCGATTGGATGACCCCTATTTAAAATTTTCTGGAAAAATGAGTCATCCTCTTAAACCGAAGGGAGGCACTAAAAGTAAAGTATAGGGCATCAAGCTACAATATGGTTAGTGGAAGGATGTATCGTCACTCGGTGAGTCAGCCCCTCTTAAGGTGTTTAAATCCCGAAGAGCAAAATAAGGCTTTGGAGACGGTACACGAAGGGATTTGCGGGAATATCTAGCTGGTTGATCACTTTCCTTTAATATTCTTCGGCAATGGTTATTATGGCCGACTTTGCGAGCCGATGCGAGCGAATATACAAAGAAGTGTAAATAGTGTCAATTATTCGCTACAGTAGCAAAGCAGCCCTAGAGGAAATAGCCTCGGTTCTAATCCAATACCCTTCGCCATGTGGGTCGTAGATATTATCAACATCCTTACCACCATCACAAGACAGGTGAAATGCTGCATAATCACCATCAACTACATGACCAAATGGGTCGAAGGCCCAGCCATTGTTCGCCATAACTGAAGAAACGACCAAGAAATTCTTCCTTGAGAAAATTATATTAAGGTTCAGAATTCCGAAGGTATGTGTATCAGACAATGGAACTCAGTTCGTCGGAAAAAGTTCTGAAATTTTCTACATCACTTCATAGTTCAACAGAAGTTTAGTTCAGTCGCACATCCACAAGGAAATGGGGCGATTGAAGTGGCAAACAAGATAATCTTTCAAGGGATTAAGAAGAGATTGGGTGAAGCTAAAGGAAGATGGATCGAGGAGCTGCCCTGGGATTTATAGGCTTACCGAAAAACTCCCAGATCATCGATCGGGGAAACTCCTTTAGGCTGGCATATGGAATAGATGCCCTTGTTCCGGTCGAAGTGGGATTAGAGTCATATCCAACAAAAGTTTACAATGTGGAGGTCAACGACTTTGGAACAAGGGCAAACGTAGATTTTTTAGAAGAAGAAAGGGAAGCCGTTCACCAAATAAACCTAAAACACCTGCTACAGGCCGCCCAATACTATGATTCGGGTGTCAAGAAAAGATCATTCGGTATTGACAAATTGGTCCTACGGGAGTTAGCTGCATCCATGCCAACAAGACAAGTGAAACTTCAGCCAAACTGGGAAGGACCTTACAAAGTGGTTGAGGTCGTTCATCCCGAAACTTACAAGTTGGAAACGATGGCCGGAAAAATTGTCAAGAACACTTGGCATGCTAGACGCTTTCAAAAATTTTATCAGTAAGAATTTTTTTTTTTATTTCTTATTGTACTTCATTCTGAATTCTATGTGAAAAGTGTAGGGACTTAATGATTAATAAAAATGCACTTTCTTCGCGTAAATTTATTACTTGAAATTACGAGACAAATTGAAGCGGGCGAATGAGTATTATCTAGGGGTGACCCCGAAGAAGATTAACCCTTCGCCCACCATATTTGATTTACTTAGAATGAAAGGGCGAATGAATATTATCTAGGGGAATCCTAGGAAGAATAATATCCTTCACCCTATAACTTCTATAATATTATAACTTAGATGGACACAGTAAGGACGAATGAAGAATAGTCTAAGGGAAATCTTAGAAGAAGACATTATCTTCGTCCTTCCCTTATGATTTATGTTCATTATAAAAGAACATTGAAGTGAAGAAATGAAGAAGGTATTGTCTAAGGGTGATCCCGAAGAACACAAGACCTTCGTTCTCAACCTAAAATTTTATTAAAAAAATCTTTGCAAGTAAACCTTGAGAGCAAGGAAGGTCTTGTCTAAGGCCGATCCCGAAGAAATGAGCCCTTCCCCTCCTGGGATAAATCTAACACTTAAAGTTTCACCTAAATTTTTCTAAGTACAGTTTTTGCTCGATGGAACGAAGGACGACTCACCTAGGGGAAACCCAAAGAAGGCTATCCCCTTCTTCCTTCGCCCAAAAAGAAGGAATATCTTCAGTGTGAATGGCCCAAGGTCTACCTTCGGACTCACGACTCGCCCCCTTAACACTTGGGGCCGAAGATAAACATTGCATAAAAAACCGCTAAAGAAAAAATTTTAACCGAAGATGCAGGAATACTATGCAAAAACTGTTAAGGCAAAAAATAAAGCCAAAGATATAATACGAATAAAAATAACAAAATGCTGACGAAAGAAAGATGCATTTAAAAAATTAATTTTTTGCCCAAAGGCGAGTTAAGTTACAAAGCAAGGTCCGAAGGCAAGAGTATCTAATACAAATAAAAAGTACAAGTCAAAAAATCTATGACTGAAGGTCTTCATATGATAGCTCTTCGTCTTCTCCAGAAGAGACTATAAGAGCTTTTACCGTTGGACGACCAATAGGATCCTCTAGGCTATCATCCAGTAGCTGCTTATAATCCCAGCCAAGTATGTGAACCTTCTCCAGGACAAAGTCGGCGTCAAACTGGAAACCACGCTCCTCCGTCTGGTTCAGCTGCTTCTTTATCTTCCGAAGCTCCTTTCAGGACTTCTTCAGCTGGGCGTTCCGGTGGCTGATTTGCCTGTTCGCCTTGGCCGGGTCCCCCTCCAGCTTCTACTTATCATTTTGCAGCAGCTTGGCTTGGCCGACTAGCACCTCATTCGGGAATTGAACCCTCCCAAGCTCCTCCTCGGCCGCATTAGCCCTTCACTTCAGCTCCTTTACTTCAGCCATTCTGCCCTCCATATCTCGGACCTTGTCCTCCATAGCAGCGGCCCAAGGAGTGACCTACAAAAAATATACAAGGCAAAAAATATGTTAGATAACCGAAGGATAAAAGAAGAAGAAGAACTAAACAAAAAAGAGCAAAATAAATACTTACAAGAGATAAGAAGGACATCAGCTCCGTGCAAGCTTTAGTCGGAGAGGCCACCACGAAAGAAGCCTGGTTAGCCGAAAGATGAAGACCGTGACAGAGGTTCGAGGCCACGTCCTTTGTAGCCAGCCTCGCCGGGTACACCGTATGGTCAGTTGTCAGAAAGGCCCACTTAAGGACAAACGTTTAACGACCCCATCCCGACTCCGGAGCCGCTTGGAGGGGCCTCCCTCGCCCACACACTCCAGGTCATCCCCATGGCTGTCCTTAGTAGCCGGAGAGGCCTGATGAAATGGGATGGCCCTCTCAGCCTCATTCTCCTCCTCCTCCGTAGCCGAAGGGTCTAGGATAATCTTTTTTTTTTGCTATCCTGGCCTTCTCTACTTTCTCCGCAGCCATCTTCTCGACTGCCTTAGCCTTCTTCCTTTCGATGAGGGCTTCCCTGTAAGACACTGAAAATAAAGGAAGACGGGAGAAAGGTCAGTCCAAGCAATTACTGCGAAAATACTAAGTACACAATGCTTAAAGGCAAAACTGAAGAAAAAAATAGGTATGTAAAAAGAAAGGAAAGACAAGGAAAAAGGCTGTTACCCCCACCCCACAAACTGAGGAGCCAATCCTTGTCTCGGAACTCTTTGGGACCCAGCTTGTCTACCTTCGCATCCACCAAGGCTGCCTACAAATCATTCTCCTCATCGCTCAAATTCGGAATCAGAAGAGCCAAAGGATTGACCTCGAACCACACTGAAAGCTCGGGAAGCTTCGGTCCACTAATGAAGTACTAGTGCGTGTGGGTGGTCTTATTGCTGGAGTTGGTGGTCATCCAGTCTGCTCGTCCGGCCTGAAGGGAGATGTTGTAAAAACTCGGGCTCTTAGGGTTCCTTCAAAAATCGTAGTGGAACCAGAAGAGCCGGATGAGTGACTGAACCCCAGCATGGAGGCACCGGTTATGGAAGCAGTTGATATGGATTCGGGTTCATCTACCCCAGGAGATCCTCATCTGACTGAAGATACGCCTGAGAATCTTTAACAAATGGACTCGGAAGCCACACTTGAATGATGCTTCAGAAATACCCACTGCACAATCTCTATAGCCCTTTGGCACGCCCGGAGTGTCGTAGATCCGCTCGTCCCTTTTGGTAGCATACAACCAGATGTAACCCCGTGGGACAGAATAATCGAAATACATCCGCCCCACTCTCTCTCCTTCAAAAGCTCCGAACGGTTGTTGGCCACTGGGTACGCCGCTAACGAGCCGAAAAGATCCCTCCCAGTTCAGTCGACCCGAGAGGTGGAAGTCCCCACAAGAGTGTTCACTCGGTTCATATCCATGTATCCAAAAATAAAGAGATAATTTAGTCCACGTACTCGGATAAATGACAAAGAAAAAAATTGAAAGGACGAGGGACCGAGTACATGTCCTGTGACCGAACGAACGACAAATAGAGAAAATGGCCAGAGTCGACTCCTGAAGGATGTTCTATAGACAAGGTTTCCCGAAGGAAGTTCTTTCCCACAGAACCCTTCATATGCCATCTTTAAAATGAACAGGAAAGAAAAAAGAAAAAATCAAGCACCCTGGGCCGGCTCCCGAAGATTGTTCGGCAGCCAAAAACCCCGAAGAGAGTTCTTGCCCAAGATCACATCGCATGCCCTCTTTAAACCCATTGGGTTCCCCTAAAAAGGAAAACAACCCAGGAAAATGTCTACTATCTACCCAGAAAAACACCATGTACACAAACAACGCAAACCCAAAAGAAGAAAACCAGAAAAGATCCAATGAAAGCGTGGTAAATAAACTAAGATAAATTAGGTCTGAAATAACTGAATAAATATCACAAAGTACGTTCACAAGAGTATTAGGTTCAAACACTAAAGAAAATAAGCATCCAAGATTACAAATTAAGCAAAGAATTACAAGTAAAAACTAGCTCTTATTCTCCTTTGTTGAATTTGTGCTATTAGATCTTCTTCATGCTCTCTCCTTACTCACCATTATAAAAAAACGTCTTTTTGGAGTCTTTAAATACCATCACATCCAATCAGAAGTCCAGCATAACAATCTTCTATTAGAAATAGGATTCTTTAAAATCGACCTAGTGGGGCCGCCGTGAGATCCCGCGCGGCCGCTCTGAGTATGGCGCGACCGCTCCCAAATGTAGCGCGTCCGCCCTGTGCTTCTGGAAAAACTGTATTTTCTTGCTTTCTTGACTTCTCTTGCTGGTTTCTTTCGCGCAATCGACCGAGGCTCTATCCCAACACTCTTCTAGCATAGAAACAATGTAATATCCATCCCTTCTTCCCAATATGCCCTGAAATGCAAAACACTAAAAAAATACATCAAAAACACACATAACTTGAGTACAAAACACCAATTCGAGCCTTTACGAAGCGTTCTAAGTAGACATAAATGCCACTTAACACACCCCCAAACTTGAATCGATGTTTGTCCCCAAGTATAACAGACTAAAAAACAAGAAATAAAATGCATGAATGCATGAATGCAATGATCCCCTCAGAATAACTAAACCAACCAATAAACAACATCTCAACAAATGTAATTATTCACACAGTGTTCAATAAAATCCTACAAATCAACTCACAAGCCAGAAATGTATGTGTGTGCATTTCTTTAACAGATAAACTCTCGAAACTAAATCAATAATCAAAACTCACTACTCATCAAGACAATCACAAGGTTATAAACAGAATAAATGATAAACTCAAAATGACTGACAACACTTCAATTTTATCGAAGTTATACAAGGATTCATGCTTTTATTGATAACACATAGAAACACAACATGCTTATTTGATCGGGCAATGAGTGAGGTCGACAAAAGACTTATGCAATAATACCCATGTAGCGAGCGTTAGATTAGAGGATCCCAGTCTAAAAAGCCTTATGTCACTAGGCACAAAGTCCCCTGGAACTTAATAACTCGAGTATTAAAGAGCCCACTCGTCATCAATTATGCATAACACATATTTTTTTCTTTTTTTTCTTTTTTCCTTTTTTTCTTTTTTTCAATAATTTCTGAACGAGTGCGTTTCGCTCCATCTCGCTCAACCCTAGACTACTCATATAGATATGAGTCGGCTACTAGCCATTTGACACCTAGCCATAACTGCCACTGATATCCAATATTTTTCTCCAATTTTAAAAATCCATGTTATTTCGTCACTAAGAGAATAACATAAATTCTAGACATAAACAAGTGATTAAACCTTAATAAATAAACAAGTCATGATCATGATCTAGCACTCAAGCAACCTATAAGACTTATTAAAAATTTTCTTGCTTCTAGCATGCTAATCAATTCGTTAAGACTTAACATTTCTCTATACGACATCACTACACTCGAATCAACATCAAAAATCAATCGGAAAAGCTACCTAAGGGATCATGATATAATGCCATTGTAACATACTAACATGATAACAAATATGCAAAAAAAACAAAAACAAATAACTACATGACAAATATGCAAACTCTATGAACTAAACTATCATGAATATGCATCTATATGAACTCACACACAAATATTCCTCAACTACCAGCCCCAAACTTAAAAATTTCACTGTCCTCAGTGATGGTAATAGGAAGGAATCAAGGCATGCCTACTTGGAATCAGAATGATCATCACCCTCCGCGGGTGGAGTGTCAGGAGGCAGGTACACAAAATTCTCTCCAAAAACTGGTTACTGTATGTCAATCCCCGTGGCTCTAAAAGCTGTACCCATATCCTGAGTAAGATCCTGCGGAAACCTGCTCTTGGATGTCATATATCACATCCATCCGCCTCGTCAAACTCCTATACTATGCCGAGCCTAAATTAGCACTATCTTATGCCTCCTGCTGCTGTTACTGCGAAGAACCGGCCTCACCCATCTGATGTCTCCACGCTGCTCTACGTGCCTGAGTCGAACTACCAGCATATGTCTGATCGGCTTGCTGGCCATCTGGCAAATAGTCATATGTGTACCCAAGTTTTCTCATCAGCCTTCCCACCAAACCACTCATGCATTACTGCGATCGTAGAACTGTCGATGGGGGCGCTCGGTAACTGAAGCTGCTCGTGTGCGGGCCAATGAACTCCCACCACAACACAAAGCTTGGTCACAATCGAGGCATAAAGTATAGATCCCGTAGTGCTTCCACGCAAAAATCCTCAAAATACCCTGATAAATAATGGAACCGAGATCCACATAATCTCCCTGTAAAATTCCCCATAATAAATTTACACGATCCACATCATGCACATGAGAAGAAGGCATGATGTTCGCACAAATAAAAGCATTCCAAGCATGAGAAATCATGTTCATGCATGAAGCGGGGAAATTGACATACTCGTTCGATCCCCTCTTATTAACCCACTCCTCCTGAGTAGGCTGTCTCTCCGGTTGGTTGATCACCCTCTGAATAGCCTCCGGAGTGTAGTCCACTGTCAACCCACGCACCATCGAAAATCCATTCTTATCAGCTTTTCGCGTTCGCATAGAACTCGTGAACAATACTTGTAGGCACAGTTACGGGTGCCTCACAGAAGGAAACCCATCCCATCTCCAAGATCATCTTGAGAAGCTTACCATCCTTACCCGAAGGTCGAGAACCCCTTTCCCTCAGTTATCTGCCTAGTTAATAACCTTGTGCACTCCGCTTCAGCCTCCAGAGTGACAAATCTA
Source organism: Apium graveolens (assembly GCF_009905375.1). Taxonomy (NCBI): domain Eukaryota; kingdom Viridiplantae; phylum Streptophyta; class Magnoliopsida; order Apiales; family Apiaceae; genus Apium; species Apium graveolens. The sequence continues at coordinate 84,205,352 of NC_133649.1, forward strand.
GGCCTCGTACCCCCAACACTCAAAGAATCGGTAGTGGCGGGGTTAGTGCTGCTGCTTACTTGAGTGCAGGCTCTCTTTGGTGCCATTCGATATTCGATTTGATAAAGGGAGATAAGAGAGGTGTGTAGAGAGATTTAGGTTTTGAGAATATGTAAAGTGATGGAGATGATTGTATGGAGATGTATGTATATATATAGAATTAGATTTAGGTTTAGAATAGAAGTGGGATATGATTATGGGTTTAGTGGGGATAATGGGGGGATTTGAGGGCTAAAAATTCGGGTACAAGGAATGATATAAAACCTGGGTCTGTTTCTTTTTTATGATTTTCAATTTTTTGCTCTTTTTTTCTTTAGAGACTTAGCGTGGCCGCCCCGCTAGTGAGCGCATGCGCGCCGTGTTTCTGGAGTTCCAGCACGGCCGCCTCGCATCCCAGCGCGGGCGCGCGCACCTCCTGTATTTTTAGCGCGGCCGCCCCGCTTCTTAGCGCTGGGCGCGCCATGCTTCTGGAAAATGCCCTATTTTTTTGTTTTTTTATGTTTTCTTCTAGTTTTTCTCCCTTCTATCTTCTTTTCTTCCTACTAATATACAACAAACTTGGGTTGCCTCCCGAGAAGCGCTTGGTTTACGTCACTAGCTTGACGTAAAATTACGAGATCAAGTTGACAATAAAACGACATTAACCACCTCATGGTTTGCCGTATCTCCGTAATAATGCTTCAAACGCTGTCCATTCACCTTGAATGTTTGTCCTGGATCATTCTCAAAAATTCCACCGCTCCATGTGGAAACACAGTTTTGACAACAAACGGCCCTGACCATCTTGACTTCAACTTTCCAGGAAAAAGATGGAGACGAGAGTTGAAAAAAAGAACTTGTTGCCTCGACATAAATGATTTGAGCACTAGACCCCTATCGTGCCACCTCTTGACTTTCTCCTTATACATTTTCTTTTTCTCATACGCTTGAATTCAGAACTCATCAAGTTCATTCAATTGAAGCATCCTTTTCTTACCAGCTACATCCATATCAAGGTTCAATTTCTTCAAAGCCCAATATGCCTTGTGCTCTAGCTCCACAGGCAAATGACATCCTATACCATAAACCAGTTGAAACGGTGACAAGCCTAGCGGAGTCTTGAATGTTGTTTGATAGGCCCGAAACAGCTTTATCCAGCTTTAAAGACCAATCCTTTCTTGATGGACATACAACTTTCTCTAGAATACGACTGATCTCTTTGTTAGATACCTCTTATTCACCATTAGTCTGAGGATGGTAGGCTGTAGCAATGCGATGATTCACATTATATCTCTATATCATAGCAATGAACTTGCAATTGCAGAAATTTGATCCCTCATCACTGATTATGACTCTTGGAGTTCTGAATCTTGTGAATATCTGATTGTGAAGAAAATTGAGCACTACCTTCGCATCATTCATCGGTAAAGCCTTGACTTCAATCCATTTTGACATATAATCGACCGCCAACAAGATATACTGATTATTGCAAGATGAGATAAAATGGCCCTATGAAGTCAATTCCCCAATCATCGAAGACCTCAACCTCGAGAAGCACATTAAGAGGCATCTCGTCTCTCTTGGACATATTACTAACACGCTGACAGCAATCACACTTCAAAATAAACTGATGCGCATCCTTAAACAATGTAGGCCAGAAAAATCGTGCTTGAAGGATATGAGCTGATGTCTTTTCTCCACCATAGTGGCCTCCATAAACAGTCGAATGACAGTCTCGCAAGTATCGCTGTACGGAATATATCTCCTGATGATTTGGTCATCTCCCTGCCGAAACAAAAACGGCTCAATCCCACATGTACCACTCCACCTCATGAAGAAACTTTTTCCTTTGAGGATTAGTTATGTTCAGGGGCATAATGTTTCTCATAAGATAGTTCAGAATGTCTGCGAACCATGGTTCTTCTTCTTGCACCCCAAACAACTGCTCATCAGGAAAAGACTCATTTATCAATATCTTATCATGTGAAGCTGTACTTGGATCTTCTAAATGAGAGAGATGACCAGCAACTTGATTCCTAGTACCTTTCCTATCCTTGATCTTCAACTCAAACTCCTGAAGTAAAAGAACCCATCGAATCAATCTAGGCTTCGATTCCTTCTTCGAGACGAGATAGCGAATCACAGCGTGATCAGTAAAAATTGTCACCTTTATCCCAAGCAAATAAGATCGAAACTTTTCAAAACCGTAGAAAATGTCTAAGAGTTCCTTCTCAGTAGTAGTCTAGTTCAGTTGAGCACCATTGAGGGTCTTAATAGCATAATAGAACAGATAAAATATATTGTTCTTCCTTTTCCCAAGAACCGCTCCAACTGCATAATCACTCACATCGCACATCATTTCAAAAGGCTCATTTCAATCAGGTGCAATTATGGTAGGTGTCGTGATCAAACTCGTATTCAAGCTCTCAAAAGCCGCTAGGAACTCATCATCAAACTTGAAAGGGACATCTTTCTTAAATAGATTGCATAAGAGTTTAGAGATTATAGAGAAATCCTTGATGAACCGCCGACAGAAACCCGCATAACCAAGAAAATTACAGATTCCCTTAACAAAAATTGGTGGAGGAAAGTTTTCAATGCCCCTACCTTGGCTTTGTCCACCTCAAGCTCTTTACTAGAGACCTTGTGCCCAAGAATGATGCCCTGTTGCACATTAAGTGACATTTCTCCCAGTTGAGAACCAGATTGGTCTCAACACACCTTTTAAGCACTGCGCCAAGATTTTCCAAGAACTCGTCGAAAGAATCCCCGAACACAGAAAAATCATCCATGAACACCTCCACATTCTGACCAATCATGTCCGAGAAGATGGCCATCATACATCCATGAAATGTGGCCGGTTCACCATATAACCCAAAAGAAACCCGTTTGAAGGCAAAAGTACCAAACGGATAAGTGAAGGTAGTCTTTTTCTGATCTTCTAAAGTGATGTAAATCTGATTATAGCCCGAATAGTCATCCAGAAGACAGTAGTATTCATGCCCATCTAACCTAACAAACATCTGATCAATAAAAAGAAGAGAGAAGTGATATTTCCTCATGGCCTTGTTCAGCTTCCTGTAGGCTGTAATCCATGCGAACTCTCCACCCCGTGATTGTTCAAGTAGGAATGAGCTCATTTTTCTCATTACCAACCACTGTGATGCCTCATTTCTTTGGCACACACTGAACTGGACTCACCCAAGAACTATCAGAAAAAGGGATAAATGATGTCTGTATCTAGCCACTTGAGAATTTTCTTCTTCACCACCTCCTTCATGATCAGATTTAGTCTTCTCTGTTGCTCAACAGTTGGCTTGCTTCCTTCCGCTAGCAGAATTTTATGTATGCAATAGGAAGAGTTGATTCCCTTAATATCTGCTATAGTCCATCCAATTGCCAATTTGAACTCTCTCAGAATTCTCAAGAGCTTTTCCTCATCACTACCTGAAAGTTCAGATGCAATAATACCAGGAAAAGTAGATGCATCACCTAAAAATGCATACCCCGAGTGTTCAGGCAAGGGTTTAAGCTCGAGTTTAGGAGCTTCCTCAATAGATGGCTTGAGATGCCCCTCAGCATTTTTGAATTCTGACAATCCAAGAGATTCAAAAGGCATATCCAGCCTTCACTTCCAAGGAGAAGCGTTTAAATACTGCAACTGCTCATCACCTTCATCATCTTCACTATCTGAATCCCCAATCAAGGCTTTCTCTAAGACATCTGTGGCGCCCTCAAAACCCGGGTCAGAAGTTTGGGGTCCACACACACATACACACACCTTATTTATAACCTGCTTATAACAATAATAAAGATAACAATAATATGCAGTGACCCTATTTACCAACTACCACGGATCACAACAGGCTAAAGTATGCACACAAGCCACACATCTACTTATATTACATACCGTTCAAATCCCAATCATTCAAACTCAAACTGAGTATTAAACTTTATTACAAACTTTTACAGACTTAAATTATTCCAAAAGAAGTCTACTAGCTCAGCTTTCTCAACCTGAACCCCTAGCTCTCGTGCTGGACTGGGGATTCTCGTTACCAACTGGTTCCTTTTTAACTGGAAAGAATATAAACAACATCACACAAATGAGCTAACTAGCTCAGCAAGTCACAATGACAAAACTGAGAATAATGATCACCAATAAAACATGATTATGATATCAAGTGAACAATGGATTATGATTTAGAATTGGATATTATACTTTTAATTTAAAAACCAAGGTTAGGCTGATGATTAGTCACGCACTAACCCCGAGCAAGGCACACATCATTGCTCTAACTACTGGATCCAAGGCACACATTGGCCTAACTTGACCATTATATGGTCTGACCACGAATCTGGTCCACAATTTTATAAAAACAATCCAATTCTAACATAATAACAGAATAAGCAATAATAAACAATAACCAGAATCATTAACAATCATGAGTGTTTAACAATGAAAGGGTTTCAATCCTTGTAAGGATCAATAAGGTAATTTCAAAGCTTGGATGCTGGGTAATGAAAGAATTGGATAACAAAGGAATCAATGTTTCAGGGTTTCAAGGATTTGGTCTTTCAAAGCATAAGATATCATGGATTGAGTTTATAAGTAATTCAGTTCAGCATTTGGTATTTAGTTTGTATGTATTTGTGGAGTAGTATCGTAGATTCGTGGTTCGTGTTTGGGTATACAACAATCAATGGTCTAGAAAGAATCAGGTTACGGCTCAAGATCAATAACTGGAATCAGGGTTTAGGTTTCTGTGCTTCAAAGCACTTGCAATATCATAGGATTATCAAGTACTACAATATCTCGAGAAAGTTCAGAACACTTGCCTGGTACTAGCTTACTATTCTGCACTCGCTTCCAATCACAATCGTCTTACTCCTCAACTACCTGTTTCCCTTTCCTACGCCTTGCCTCTTCTGCTCACATATCATAAATATCTATCAATAATCGACTCATAGAGTTCTATTCAACACATAATTCTATCTACCCTTCGTTTTACCCAAATCCGATTAACGGATTGAAAGTTATGCAATAATCAAGTAAACACTGAATATATAGACTGATAGTCAATTAACAAGTCACATATAGCACATAATACATCACGTAATCAATGATATATTATTTATAAAGAAGTCTCGGGTCATAAATAGGCTTTCTGATATTTAAAATGATTTTTAAAATATTTTTCGGAATTAAAACGGGTCGTTGGATCAATTTCGGGTTAATAAACAGGGTTCGGTAGGCCAATTCTGGCTCCGAAACAATTTTATACTAATTATCGAGCTTTGGAAATAATTTAGAATAATATTTTAAAGCTCGAAACTATTTTTCAGAATTTTTAAACCATTTTTAAATAATTAAATTTAATTAAATAATTGATTAAAATCAATTAATAATTAATTAAATCAATTAATCAATTAATTTTCGAATTAATTGACCAATTAATTAATTAAAAATTAACTGAAATTAATTAACTAATTAATTTAGATTTATTTTTGAATTAAAAATAATTTCGGAATTAAAATAATAATTTTCAGAATTTTCAGAAATTAAAAATGAATTTTTATAATAAAAATAAATAGGAAATATGATTTTTAAACATTTTATAAATAGGAATCCTATTTTTGAAAACTTTGCAAACTACAGGGACTAAACTTCACCATCTTCAAAAATACAGGGACTAAACTGTAATTTTGCAGTTTCAGTCGCCGGAAAATCGGGGGTGGCCGAAGAACTCACCTCCGGCATCCTCCCACCACCATCACCTCCAGAATTAAACTACACAACACCAGGAACCTATATTTGCAATCAAAATTCATCAATAACCCCAGACTTGGCCGGAATTTGATCAAGAAACTCGCCGGTTTCCGGCGGGTTCAACGTAAACTTCAAAACACAACTCCTTTCTTTACAGACCTCGTTGATTCATGAAACTTGTACGACTAGATTACAAATTTCACAGAGAATACAATACACTATACCACAACATCAATTTATTTCAGAATAAGAAACCCCCAAATTTCAATTAAGAACATTCATACGGGTTATAAACCCTAATTTTAAAATTCGAAAATCAAACTCAAATTTGAACATGTTATTGAACTCCAAATCAGACGTATAATATATCAAAATCATCAGGAAAACAAGCTCTACAACATGCAATCATCAAATCATAAAAACAATCATCCAAACAAAAATTCATATTTTTAATAAATTTAATTCGAAAATAAATAAATTTCCAGAAAATAAACCTTTGATTCTGCAGTGAAACAAAGCTCAGAATCTGATAGAACACTTCAAATCCTTCGTTTTGGTTACTCAAGCTTTGAAAACAGAGATCGGTAACGCCTTCGTTTTGCTGTTTGATTCTTAGAACAGTTTATGTAATTAGGGTTTTTCTCTGAAAATTATAGAATTAACTATCTGCAAATGATTTTGATACGAAATAAAATACGGAAAAAGGCTATTCATATTTACGGAATATTAGTATCCCGTTGGATCATTCCGGATATAAAACGGTACGTTTATTTGTAAAAACTGATCCAAACGGTATCGGTTTTCGGGATAATTATCCAATATCAGTATAATTTGTACTGCGGTCTTGGTCTCAGTGCCTGGTTACACGTATTACGAAGTGATAATTGTGATAGTTTAATAAAAAGCTCCCGTTTATCGAAAATACGGGTTTTATTGATTTACCGAAACGAATATTGTATCGAAAATGTTGCGCCGGGACCCGCGCAGAACAAACCGTACGCCGGATCGACAAAGTCGAAACATGGAATATGCTCGGAATATTACAATTAGGTTAGGAAGGAGTTCTCGGAAGAGTTTCGAGTTCCAAAAACGTAACAACGGTTGACGTCGGTTGGTTCCCGTTTTTATAAAATTGATTTTAAATACTCGGAAAAAGATTTTATAAATTTCATATGTTCCTTATAAATCCATAAATCAACATAAAAATAATTAGGAAGATATGAAAATTATCTACGTTTTATTTTGGACATATAAAAATTAAAATACTCAATTAATATTATTTTTGAATATCCAAGTACAGATGATATTTAACAATTAACTCACAGAATAGATACTGAACACACATAATAATTATTTAATAGCAAAATAATTACGCGATATATCCTGAATATTACAACATCAGACCTTAGCATTTGATCAATTTCTGAAGTCGAACAGAATCGACCACTTCCACTTTTTAGCACTCCTCTTTATCAGCAGGGAATTTCATGGCATTGAAAACATTAAAGGTCACATCCTGATCCAGTACTCGCATAGTGAGCTCACCCTTCTTCACATCAATCAAGGTTCGGTTAGTAGCCAAGAATGGTCTTTCCAAGATTATGGGAATCTTTTTATCCTCCTCGAAATCAAGAATTACAAATTCAGCAGGAAATATGAGTTTGTCTACCTTGACCAAGACATCCTCCATAATGCCTCGTGAATATATAATAAAACGATCGGCCAACTGCAAGGACATATATGTAGGCTTTGGATCAGGTTGATCCAACTCCTTGAAGATAGACAAAGACATTAGATTGATGCTAGCTCCCAAATCACATAAACACTTATCGAGCGATAATTTTCCGATGGTGCAAGGGATAGTGAAGCTTCCAGGATCTTTAAGCTTCAGAGGCAACTTCTGTTACAGCACAACACTGTATTCCTCCGTAAGAGTAACGGTCTATAAATCATCGAGCTTCACTTTCCTAGAGAGAATACCTTTCATAAACTTCGCATAGCTAGGCATCTGTTTAAGAGCTTTAGCGAAAGGTATGTTGATATGAAGTTTCTTAAACACCTCCAGAAACTTAGCAAATTGCTTATCCAAAATTTTCTTCTACAGCCTCTTAGGAAAAAGAGGTGGAGGATAGACCTATTTCTCCCCTATATTACCCTCAGGAGGAGTGTGTTCCACAGTTTTCTTCCTTGGTTCCACTTTGCTTCCTTCTACACATCTTCTTCAGCCACAACTTCAGATTCTAAAGCTTGAGATTTTTCAGGGTTCGCAACCTTCCCAGACCTCAACGTAATTGCCTTAACCTGCTTTTTTACTTCCTTCTTGCCTGGAAATTCTGTGTCACTAGGAATTGTATCATGTTGTCGATTCAACAAAGTATTGGAAATCTGCCAAATTTGATTATCCAAAGTCTTGATAGAAACTGCTTGGCTCTTGCACATGAGCCTCAACTCCTCTAATTCAGATTTTTCATTAGATTGACTTGTACTTCCATGCGGTAGTTGCTGAAGTTGGAGTTGTTGTCTTGGTGCATATTGCTGTTGTTGAAAACCAGGAGGGTTAAATTATTTTATTATATACTGCTGATAAGGCTGTTGCACCGCATTCTGATTATTGCTCCTACTAGGATGATTGCGGTTATTGGGATGATAAGTGGATGGAACTGGTTGTTGTGACCTCTGAAATTTGCTCATGAACTAAGTTGATTCACTAGAAATAACACACTGCTCCGTCTCATACGCACCAGCATAAAACTCATAAACACTTGTGATCTGATTAACTCCATAATTGGCCAAAGAATCCACCTTCATCGTCAAAGCCTTAAGCTGAGCAGCTATAACAGTAGCTATATCCACCTCCAGAATTTCTGCTACCTTGCCTTGAGGTAGTCTCTGAGTTGGATTCTGGTATTCATTAGCAGCCATTAGTTCAATCAACTCATAAGCTTCATCATATCTTTTAGCCCATACAGCTCTACCTGATGCTGCGTCGAGCATGGGTCTATATCGTGCTCCCAAGCCATTATAAAAGCAGTTGATAATCATCCAGTCAGGAATCCCATGATGAGGACACTTCCTAATCATCTCCTTATAACGCTCCCAAGCATCACATAAAGACTCTCTCAATTGCTGCTTAAATTGAGTAAGAACATTTCTGATTGCAAGCTGTCTTTGCCATAGGGAAGAATTTAGTAAGAAACTTTTGAGCCAGATCTTCCCAAGTTGTGATAGAACCAGCTGGTAGAGAGTATAACCAGCTCTTAGCCTTGTCCCTCAGAGAGAATGGGAAAAGCCTCAGCTTAACAGCATCCTCAGAAACACCATCGAACTTGAAGGTGTCGTAGATCTCGATGAAATCCCTAATGTGAGTATTGGGACCTTCCGTTAGAGAACCCCCAAACTGGACTGAATTCTGCACCATCTGAATCGTGCTAGATTTGATTTCAAAAGTATTAGTCGCGATGGCTGGTTTGACAATGCTAGACTAAATGCCATTAATCTTTGGTTGAGAAAAATCCATCAAAGCTTTCAGATTTGCTATTGGTTCTCCTATTACAATGATCGTTTCTTCTTCAACTTTCTCCTCAACAAAGACTTCTTCTTCAACTACTTCAACTTCTTCCTCCGCTTTATCCAGTGTTCTCTTACGAGATCGAGAACGCGTTAGCATAAACGCTCTCACGAGTACCTGAACACAAACAAGGAAACAAGTAAGTAAAATATCCGAGTTAGTGAACTTTAACGACCACTGATGGCAAGCACAAAAACTAAAAAATAACACCGAGTCCCCGGCAGCGGCGCCAAAAACTTGTTAGGAAGAAAATACGCGCTAAAATTACACGCAAGTATACGCGTTCGCAATTTGTAGTTCGTTCCCACAGAGACTGGTTTAGGTTAACTTCAATTTATGCACTTATGCAACAATGATATGGTTATCGCTTAATGCTAATACAAATAACAAATAGGTTTTGATTAAACTAAGAGATTATACTAAATAGCATTAACTAAGAGAATTGAGGTTAAATTACTTATATGAGACAACATGGGATTCTAACTTCATTGCTACTTCATTCAAAGTCATTGTTCTTAACCTTAGCATGCAATGGTGATGACAAATAATCAGATAACACGAAACTAGTAAACGCCAATTGTCGTTGTACGAATACCCTACTACCAGACATCCACAAAAGAGATAGAAGCTGAATAAACACCAATTATGTTGAGACCCTATATATCTATAGATTTTGACAATATAAAGGTGTTATTCCCTAACAATATAACAGGAATTACAGAAGGGGGTTGAATGTAATTCTGGCTTCTTTTTGAGATTTATGAAAAATGGTTCTAACTCAATTTATATCTAACTGTTTGATTTGCAAAGTGCGGAATACAAAGTTAAGTTAATCAAACATAAAGTAATAAAACTCAAGTCTTTAAAACTTTCTGGTGGATTTGAATGTATCCACCAGATATAAATATAAATATATATATATATATATATCAAAGAACCCTGTGAATCTTGAATAGCGCACAGCTGCTTTACAAGTGAACAAACTACAGAGAAATTCTACAGAATGCAGCTAACAAATGTTTCTATGCTAAAAATGTGTTTGCTTAGTTTGTGTTATTTTTTTGTTCTAATTGCTACACTTGGTTTATATATCACCAAGTTTACATAGAATAAGACAATATAATAAAACAAAACCTATCAAGTCTAACTCAATGCTGCTTCACTACTATATTCCACCATCTTTGAAAAACTTCATAACTTGCATGGAAATGGTAATGCTTCTTTATTCTCGAAACCCTGCTAAACAGGCTGCCACATTCCTTTTGCAAACACTCGACGCATGTGACTGTGTTTTCATTGTCAACAGATATTTGAATTGATCATTCGTCGGGTACATACTTGTTATCCGTCGGGTAGCCTTGTTGATCATCCTTCGGGTAGCTTTGTTGATCATCCGTCGAGTAGCCATTTATCACTTGACTCCATTTCATTTGTGCAGAGTTACAAGACATCTTATATTTACATTTAATCAACCTATTCTGCACATCTACTAGCAGTCTACATGGTTCATAAGCTACTACAGAATCTATACAAAGTTGTTTACAGAAATATGCTACAGTACTTATTGTTATATAAGCTACTCACCCAGTGGATATCAATTAGTCATTCATCGGGACTATATTGAATCATCCGTCGGGACTATAATTGATCATTCGTCGGGTGCTACAAAATTCACTAAGTTAAATCTACTAAGGTATTTTATTCAGCTTATCATCAAGTACACCATCAAGTACATAACATATTCCTAACAATCTCCCCCAATTTATGTCTACTAGAATTGTAGCCATAAATTAAGAGAAACTTGATGATAACAAAATATCCTAAAGATATAGATAAAAAATATTGTAGATAAAACTGATAAGTGCTACAAACTGCTGAAAGTTGAACAATGCAAAGTACACAAAGATATTGCTCAAAATTGTTATCAAGATGCTCCTCTAGTCTGAGCAGATAGATCTATTTCCTTGATTATCTGGATTTCTTCCCAAGCCTTCTGTTGTTTTCTTCAATTTAATTATGAAGTTGTCTTTGGAATTCAAGTTCATCAGCTTCTGAGAGATTTAGCATTTCCTGCATTTCCAAAAGAGTCTCATTGCTATAGATACTCAATAGGTCCTCCAATCTGAAGAATCTTCTAACACTTTTGTCATCCATGAATTCCATCAGCCAATAGGGCCTTAGATGCACTCTTTTCCTGTAAAGGGAATAGATAGAGTTTTTGAAAGTGCATCTTTGGCTCTAATACTTCTTAGTTCCTCAATCCTCTTTAGAACTATTCTTCTTGCAGTCACATTGTATCCAAAGTTCTTTTGGAAGGATGAGTAGACTTTAATTATAACAGATTGGCTTTCTTGGAGAATCCTGTGAAGAGGCCATATCATCTATTTCCCTCTCTTGTATCTAAATACCAGTCTTTCAGGAAGATGTCTGTAAGCATCAATTCCTCTTACTTCTTCCAATTCATCCAAGTAGAGATTCAAGTCTGAAAATTCCTTGATATCACAAATGTACATGAGATCTCTCTTGTTGACTGTGGGTTGGGATTTGGTTAGAGCTTTGGATTTGAGAGATATAGGCTTCATTTTCTTGCTAGCTCTAGTCTTTGTCTTCTTTGTCTTGAAGATGGGTAAATTTAGCTCAGGAATTGGTAAACTATCCTAGTCTACTGGTTCATCCTTAGGAACAATTGTTTCACCATGAATATTTCTTGTTAGATCAACCACTTTGAATTCTTCAAATACCACTGAGGGTTTTGATGTCTGAGTTGTGGTTGTAGACTTTTTGGGAAATTGGTCTTCCAATTCCTCATCATGAAAGTTCACTTTCCTTTTAGAATGGAGTTTGTATCTAAATCTTCTTTTCTGTTGTGATTCTTCTAGCATTTTCAGATCCTTAGGTTCAGTAATTACAGTTGGCTGTACAGGAAGCTCTGTTGTGGTTTTTACAGCTTGAAGCTTGGCCCAGATAGCAGTTTGTTCTTTCTTCTGCTTTTACTTCTTAGCATCCAAAGCAGCTTGCTTCTTTTCTAGCCTGATTCTTTCTTTCTCTTCCTTCTTATCTTCCACAAACAGTGGATGTCCAACCACCACACAGATCTCCTTACCATTTCTGCAAATTTTAGAAATTCTTCTTTTCAATACTGAATCAGTTAGATCCTTGTAAAATGTAATAGATCTTGACAACAGTTTCTTTTTTATCTGGCTTTGGTGTCTTAAATACTGTATTCATAGGATTCTTGTCTGCAAAACTTAGGATAGTTCCTTTTGGCCTTCATGATGAGATCTTTCTTTGGAGATTTGATGCAGGAAGTTTGACCCCTTTACAGATAGTTCATACTTATATCATTCACAGAGATTTTCATGACTTTAGAGTGATGATTGAAGATTTTGTCTGGCTTCTGTGTTGGACCAAATATCTTCTGGATGTTCTCATCAATTTTTTTCCAATTGATTGGACTCAATTACTTCTTCTCAGCTACTCTCAAATTGGTTGCTGCTTCTTTGATTAGATCTATGCTATCTTTAGCAGGTGACTTTGTGAAAGCAATTGTTGGATGCTTCCATTGCTGTCATTCTGGTATCCAAGGAATCTATCTTTATGGAAAGATCAGAATTCTTCCTGAGTTGTCTCTTGATGTCAAGCATTGTAGCTTCTGGAAGTTTAGAATCCAACCTGTCAGAAATGTCCCTTTTCATTTGATCAATTTCACCTTTGATAGAGGTGACATCCTGAGTATGTTGAAAACCTTGGATTTGTTGTAATTAAAGAGAAGCAAGGTGTGCTTGTAGGAGCTTCTTGGTGCTGGCATTTGTTGTAGATTGAAGAGCAGAGTGTGTTTGACTGATAAGTTGGATATTGTGGTCTTAAAATGATGTTCATCACATTTCTTTGAGAAGGCCCATGATGGCATGCCTGATCTGCAACTAGGGCCTACTTCTCCCCCTATGTCCAATGGCTCTTCTTCATATTCTTCATCCTCACCACCAAAGAAATCTTCTGAACCACCAGTCTCATAGTCAATATCACCAGCTGTAGAGGGCAGAGCTGTGATTGCATCCTTAGCTCTTTACATAGACTATGTGGTGTGCACCAAATTTAGCATTCCTTCTGCATTTTTATTGCCCTGTCTAGCTAGAAGTTGATATGCTGGAATAGGGTGAGTAAATGTCTCAGCATCCAAGGAGGTAGAATCTATAACAGCTTGACTTTGCAGAGATAGTCCCTCCCTGGCTGCATCCTGGACATTCATTAACTCACTTGCAATGACATACACCCTTATTTCTCCTGTACCTGCAATTCTCTCATTATCTCTCTTTTCTTGCATCAAGGTCTCACCTTGGCTCCCTACCCTCACGCCCTCACCTTCACCATCTAAGGTGGGACTCCTCTCACTCACTTTTTCCAGTCCTGAAGAAATGGACTGCATTTGATCACTTTTTTCCTCTCCTTTTTCCTGGGAGCAACCCAGACTCTCACTCAAATCACTCCCGTCCCTCAGTCTTAAGAGTGATTGCACTACTACTAAATCCTCTGCACTTGTAAGAATTGATGAAATTTGAAGCTGTGCAGAGACACCCGACGGATGAGGAATATCCATCGGGTTAGCAGTTTGACTATCCGACGGATGACTGCTGTTAAGCTTATCCGTCGGGATACAATCACTACTCGACGGATGATAGATATCCATCGGGATAGAAGAAATAATTGAGTTTAAAGTGGAGACTATTATAGACTCTGTGCAGATTGATGAAAATTTTGGCACAAATGTCTCAACAGTCTCAGAAAGAAATGGCAAGTGAGCCAACAAATCATCTAGAAGATGATGCTCACTTGAATAGATTTTTGGCTTCTCCAACAGAGTTAAAGATGGAAAATTTAGTTGAGATGTATGAATCATATCAATATCCAATGAGTGTATGGGAGAGTTTGGTGTTTCAGGTGCTTCAATTATGAGAGATTTTGGCTGTGACTCCATATTTATTGGAGCCACATCAACTTGACTTTGAGAAGGTGCAGTGACTGGGTCATTTGCACCAGTTTGCACAGTGTGTGAGCCCTGTACATCCCCAAGGGTTTTTGGTTTCTTCTTTCTGATATAAGTTTGGGGTGAGCTTGTGTCGCTTACCCTCTTGGCATGTGCTCTTGGCTGAGAGCTTGTTTCAATGGTAACATTCTTTTGGGAGGATGTAACCATTAATGAGCTAATATCCTTATTAAGCATTGTAGTTTGTTGAGAAACTGCAGTGTGGCTAGTATAACAACTCGTATATTTTCCTTATTATTATTTTCCTTATTATTATTATTTAAATGTGTAATTATTGAATAATTATGTAAATAAAATATGTGTAAAGCTTCTATTATCTATGTGTTATTTATTTAATAGCTATGTGTGATTTATGGTGTGTCGGGTTGTTCGCGTAATTAATTATTGAGTGTATTGAATTGTTTTCACTTTTAAAGGTGGATTTACTGCACATTTATTTGCATAAATATTTGGAATGTCTCTAAAATTATTTTATGATTTTATAATTACAATAATTATTTTTGAGATTTTATAAAATTTAGAAATCAATATTTCACCAATTATTTAACCCTGTATGATTTTCTGATTTCATTTATTGGTAAAATCCGTATTTAATTCCAGAATTCTTCAAAAATTCTGAAACTCATATTTATTCAAGTTTGGAATATTCCGAGAATTTTGAAATTATTTCGAAATTTTTGGGATTGTATTTGCCCGCATATTTTTTCGTTTATTTGTTAAATGCGGGTATAATGTGCGATTCAAAAATGCTTTAAAAATTACGAGAATCTTAGTTAATTAGATTTTAAATATTACGATAATTTTAAAATTACTTTGGTAAATTTTTTAGCTTTATTTACTCGCAAATTGGATCGTCGAAAGTCAAAATTCGGGGCGGAATTAGGCTTACAAACAGGAATAGGGACGTGTGGCGTTGTTTCGTTTAATCAGTGATACGTGTCATAATAAGAAAAGAATTAAAATAGATAGGCAGGAACACAGTTATCCTCTTTCTGTAATCAATCTCTCTCGGCTCTTTGGTCTCTCCCCTCTCTGCTCGACAAAAATCTCTCCTCCCTCTTATTTCTTTCTTCTTTTCTGTTCCTTCCCTGATTCCTCTCGGTTTCCGCTGCTGCTCCTTTTCCGGTAAGCTGTCGCCGTCCTATTTTCCGGTCGATTTCGGTTGCTTCAGCTATGGGTCTTGTTGGGTTGTATGTATACATATATACGCGTGTATATATGCGTTTATGCAGCTCGATTTGTATCATTTCTGTTGCTCGTGTTTCCCGATTCGGTGCTGTCCCTTTTGTTTGCTGCAAGGGGGATGGTGGCATGTGCAGTTGTTAGGCGCGTGAATTGTTGATGTGTTGTGTTCGATTGTATTGTTGCTCTTGGCTTGATTATTATTTCTGAATTTAATTATTACTTTTGCAGGAATTGTTTGATTGAAATTCGTGAGATAAATTGATTTTGTACAGAAAATTAAACTTATCGGTGAAGGTTCGCGATGGAAACCCGATCTAAACGGGCACCCGCGAATTTTTGCCGCTGTCGGCGATGAGCCTCGGCGAGCCGACGGTGGACGGTGATGACGTTGTTCTGAGTCCTACGATTTAAAAATAAAAATACAAAATACAAAATACAAAATATGATATAAAACATAAAAACACGACTAATAATTGATAATGGTATTTAATTGATAATTGAGAATTTTGGGACTGATATTGATGGCTGAAATCGGTGATTGGGTTTTGGATTGCGATTGATTGCAGTTGTGTTTGTTTGGACGTCGGGATGTTCGACGGGTTAGTCGATAATCAAAGGAGGTGCTGCACGATTTCCGGAGAATTTAATTACAGAAATACAAGGCCGTACCCAATGGCTATCGGAACGTCGATCAATTATATATAACTATTTTGTACGAAATCTGATTATGTGTTGTGATGAAATACTTTACGGAAATCGATAACCCTAATTTTATAAAAGGATGAATATGCCTATTTTCTGAAAATAAACACCAAACCGACTTTCAAAGATGTGAACCCTAATTGATACGTGTATTATCATATGAAGTATTACGAGTCGGGTTTTGTTAACGTTCGGGGAGATTGTTAGCGACGATATGTCAAGCATAATCGAAAGTCTAAATTAGGGTGTTTCGACTTTGTAGGTGCTAGTCGGAAAGCCCAAGGGTTAGTGTTGGATAACTTAGTGGACAGTCAACAAGCTCAGTAAGGTTCCAATCGAAGGACCTGAGTGTTGGAGTCAAATCCAGGGTAATCTAGTGGTTAGACGTTAAAGTCTAAGCGTTCGTGTCGGCTCAAGGTCAATTGATATTATTTGTAAAGCTCTGCAAGGCAAGTACCCCTGAACAAATCTTTTATAGTTCAGTACTATATGAATAATTGTTGATTTAAATTTACGTACTGGAACAGAATGATTTAAGTTACGTATCCCCTGGGTTTCAAATTGTTTTGTTAACTTGGTTTTGGGGGAAGAGTAACTTCTGAAAATGCCTATCTCTAAAATTTTGAATAAAATGAAAATGTTTTGGAAAATGTGTTGTGTTATAATTGTTTTGACAATAGATAGGTAAGTGATTTGGAAAACTGGATAAAAAAATGATCATATAATTGGATGAGTGTGCGCAGAAGGCCCGTAACGGCCTGGAAGTTAGCATAAGAGGCGAAGTGGTTGCGCACCCTATTATAACCACCAGCCCAGCGTGATAGAGACCTAGCTAGTCTCTGAGTTCCGGAACAAGTTTCATAGGATAGCCTGATCAGCTGTCTCACCAGGGATCATCCAATACTTTTATATCTGAGCAAGTGATTTTGAGGTTCCCGGAGAGGAACAAGCTTTATAGGTCCTGTGATGGGACAAGTTTTATAGATCCTGTGATGGGATAAGTTTTATGGTTCCCGTAACGGAACAAATGATTTTAGGTCCCCGTAATGGGATAAATGGTTTATGGTTCTTGTAATGGAACGAAAGGTTTGAAAATGAAAATAGCATGCTAAAATTGAACTCTAGTATTTATGCACAACACACGACAGTTGATTTTGTTTTACAGAGCATGCTAGTTTTGATATCCAGTTTATACATATTTTACATGTTTCTGGAAAGTTATGATTTCTGTTCCTATAACTGTTTATCATAAATTGTTTTTGATTATTATTCATACAGTAGTACTGCTGAGCAATTGATTGTTCACCCTTGCAAAAAATGTTTTATATATATTGCAGATACTTAGGAGATTCTTCAGTGGTAGTCGGGGCAGAGTTCCAGTTTCTTCCGTGTCAGGCTCCTCTGAGGTAGTTGTGTTAGACCAAGCGGGTCTGTTGAGTTGCTGAATAAAGATAGTATTGTTTGGATTGTCTTTAGTAAGTTGGTTTTGTGATGGTTGTAACCTAGGTCATACTTAAACCTGGAAAAGGTCTTGGTAAAGGGGTCGAGATTATGTATAATTAATAATTTGGGTTATATTGTTTATTAGTATTGTTGTTGGTGACGTCAAATCCTGACCCCGGGGTTGAGACCGTCACAGCTAGGCTGGGAAATACTCACCTCTCCAACCTTATCCTTAGGGCTTCTTTGATTTTCACCCTGTCCCTCACCTTTCTTGCCCACCTTCACACTCCCCTCTTTAGGTTTGGTGAATTTTACAACTGATTTCTTTTGAAAGAAATCAGAGGGGGCTTTCTTAGCTTTGGATTTAGGAACTTTTGTCGGTTTGGTAGCTTGGGTAGGCAACTATTGGGTCATTGACACAGTTGTCATAGCTACACTTGAAAGCAAAGAAATTGGTGAGGTTGGAAGAGTGGAGACAAAAGAAATTACCTCACTTACCTGAGGTCCCTCCATTACTGGAAAGTAGTATAAGGGAACCTCCTTGTGATGGTTTGCTCTGTTTAAATCTACAATTATCCTTCTTTCTTGAACCCAACAATTTAACTTGTTGGTTGGGTTCTCAATCACAATAACTTCAATAAGATGGTTAGCAAGCATCATAAAGAATCTAGCATAATAGACGCTTTTACCTCTCTTATTGATCTCTCCTAACTTAAAGCCTAACTCAAACAAAACCAAATCACTGAAATTAAAGTACTTATCAGTAACTAGCATGTAAAGCATGTTAAGCATAGAAATGTTTTTAGAGTCAAAGTTACTAATTTTACCAGAAAACACCTTAGTTACTACATCACACAGGTACCTCCATTCTTTCCTAAGACCCAACCTCCTAATTTCACTTAATTCGGAAGTAGTGAGTGCATAGCCCATGGAATTAAGCATATTAACAATGTCAGAGTCTGTGTGTGGAGCAGTTACAGTATTATCATGAATCTTGAAGCATGCTTTAACAATACCACTATTTATGCAAAACTGCTTACCTTTCGGAGTGAATGTGATGGTCTTGTCTGTCGAGTTATACACTGCAGTTGTCCAAATCTCTTCAACAACCTCACAGTAAATGGTGAGTGATTCCAGCATGGCATAGTTGAGTTTGCAGTTCTTCACAAAATCCATCATTTTGTGATAGTCACCAGACTGTTGAATCTCCTTGTTCACCAAAGCTGAGAAGTTGTTTTTCTCATAGATATAACCGGTTTGAGACATGATTTTTACTACAGGTGCCATTGTTAGATATTTGGAATTTGCAGAGAGAGAGTTTGCTTTTGAGAAGAAAGAAATTAGAGCAATTGAATCTTGAGAATGATAAAAGAAATGAATAAAAGTGAATTTGCTTTTATAAAAAGTGAAATAAAGTAGCCAATAAAAATTGCCCAAAATAGCCGTTTAAAAATAAATAAACTGTAAAAATTCCGTTACTTATCTGTCGTGTCATGCTTACAATCTGTAAGTATACTCGATGGATAATGTTCAGGGAATTAACGGCTAGGATTGAGACAATTCGACGGATGAGGATAAATCAGTTATCCGTCGAGTTATAAAATATTCCATAAAAATAATTGATTTATTGACAAATTATATTCCGACGGATGATCAAACTCGATGGATAATGATCATCCATCGGGATGTAAATTTTGACTTAACCAAAATTTCATCCACAACAGAAAAATCAATCAAATTTCTGGCTGCATAGCAACTTGCAAAATATCTAAAATGATTCAAGAATAATTAAGCATACCTGACTCACTTACCAACCTTGAAAAGGTGGATTCATCAAGTGGCTTGGTAAATATATCTACAAGCTGCTTTTCACTTGCAAAATGCAGTTCCACGATACCATTCATCACATGTTCTCTTATGAAGTGTTACTTGATGTCTATGTGCTTTGTTCTTGAATGTTGTACTGGATTTTCAGTGATGGCAATTGCACTTGTGTTATCACAGAAAATAGGAATCCTCTCCACTTGTAGACCATAGTCCAGCAATTGGTTTTTCATCCACAAAATCTGTGCACAGCAACTACCCACAGCAATATATTCAGCTTCAGCTGTAGAAATAGAAACTGAATTTTGCTTTTTATTGAACCAGGACACAAGCTTGTTTCCTAGAAATTGACAGGTTCATATTGTACTTTTTCTCTCTATTTTACAACCTGCATAATCTGCATCTGAATAACTAGTTAGATCAAAACCAGAATCTCTAGGGTACCAAATGCCAAGTTTTGTTGTTCCCTTGAGATATCTGAAAATTCTCTTAATAGCTACCAAGTGAGATTCTCTAGGATCAGCCTAAATATAGCACAAAGAAAAGTAGCAAACATTATATCTGGCCTATTAGCTGTTAAGTACAAAAGTGAACCAACCATGTCTCTATAACTTGAAATATCCACAGACTTTTCACTAGTGTTTAATTCAAGCTTAGTTGCAGTGGCCATGGGAGTTTTTGCAGATGTGCAATCCATTAGATCAAACTTCTTTTAAAGATCATGAATGTATTTTGTTTAACTAATGAATATTCCATCACTAACTTGCTTAACTTGTAAACCAAGAAAGTAAGTTAGTTTTCCCATCATGCTCAATTCATACTTACTTTACATCAATTTGGCAAACTTTTTGCAAACTTTTTCATCTGTAGATCCAAATATAATATCATCTACATAAATTTGAACAAGTATACGAGAGCCATTAACATTTCTAAAGAATAAATTTTTATCCACAGTACCTCTTATGAAGTGATTTTTCAAAAGGAACTTTGATAAAGTGTCATACCAGGCTCTAGGTGCTTGCTTCAGTCCATAGAGTGCTTTCAAAAGATAGTAGACATGATTTGGGAAATTTGGATCTTCAAAACCAGGAGGCTGACTAACATAGACTTCCTCCTTCAAATCTCCATTTAGAAAAGCACTCTTGACATCCATTTGATAGACCTTGAAATTGGCATGGGCTACATAGGCTAAGAAGATTCTGATGGCTTTAAGTCCTGCAACAGGAGCAAAAGTTTCATCAAAATCTATTCCTTCTTGTTGACAATAGCCCTTAGCAACCAATCTAGCTTTGTTCCTCACCACTATGCCATTTTCATCTATCTTGTTTCTGAATATCCATTTGGTGTCAATTGGATTCTTTCCTTTAGGCTCGGGTGCTGGCTTCCATACTTTATTCCTTTCAAATTGGTTTAGCTCCTCCTGCATAGCTAAAATCTAATCAAGATCCAACAGAGCTTCTTCTACCTTCTTTGGTTCTTCCTTAGATAGGAAGCTGCTATATAGACACTCTTCTTGATTTTCTCTCCTTGTTTGAACTCTAGAGGATACATCACCAATGATGAGCTCAAAGGGGTGATCTTTTGTCCATTTTCTTTGTTGAGGTAGATTAGCTCTAGATGAAGAGGTCTCATTGTTCTCTTGATATGTAACTGAGTTTTGATTATTGTAACCTCCCCTTGAGTTTATGGATCTTTGATTAGAAAAAGGAGAACTTTCTGTAAGTGATCTATTATGACTTTCAGCTTCTTTTGATGACCCGACAGATGGTGCATTTTGAGTTCCGACGGATGAAGCTGATTGTCTCCCGACGGATAAAGCAAATTTGTCTTCCTGACGGATGAAGCATTTTATAACTCAACAGATGTTGAATTTTGTGCTTCATTAGTAGTAGATTTTTTTGCATTATCCTTATTCACTGTTTCTTGATCACTTTCATCATCACTGTCATCACTAATCATCTCCACATTATCAAACTTGAGGCTTTCATAGGAAATCTCCATCTTACAGTCCTTCAATCTTTTTGTCATCAAACACAATATGTATTGATTCCATAACAATATTGGTTCTTAGATTGTAGACCCTATATACCTTTCCCATAACATATCCAACAAAAATTCCTTCATCTGCTTTAGCATCAAACTTCCCATTTTGATCAGTTTGATTTCTCAAGATAAAACATTTGCAGCCAAAGACCTGAAGAAAATTTAGAGTTGGTTTCTTGTTCTTGAACAATTGGTAGGGTGTCATACACTTTGCTTGATTAATCAAAGAAATATTCTGAGTGTAGCGGGCAGTATTCACAACTTCAACCCAAAACTATGTTGATAACTTTGATTCTTCAAGCATTGTCCTTGCAGCTTCAATAAGAGATATGTTCTTTCTTTCCACTACTCCATTTTGTTGTGGAGTTATTGCTACAGAAAACTCATGCATAATCCCATTATCTTCACAAAATGATCTCATCATAGAATTCTTGAACTTAGTTCCATTGTCACTCCTGATTCTTCTTACTTTAAAATCAGGATGATTGTTGACTTGCCTTATGTGATTGATGATGATTTCACTAGCCTCATCTTTAGACTTTAGGAAATATGTCCAAGAGAACTTTGAGAAATCATCTACAATTACTAGATAAAATCTTTTCCTTGAGGTGGACAACACATTGACTGGTCCAAACAAATCTATGTGTAGCAATTACAGAGGTTCTTCAATTGTTGAATCAAGTTTCTTCCTGAATGATGCTTTAATCTGCTTTCCTTTCTGGCAGGCATCACATAGTCCATCCTTAGAAAACTCCACTTGAGGAATGCCTCTAACCAGTTCTTTCTTGACAAGCTCATTCATGTTCTTGAAGTTTAGATGGGACAGCTTCTTGTGCCACAGCCAACTTTCATCTTGACTTGCTTTACTGAGAAGACAAGTGACAGATTCTGCATTTGATGAGTTGAAGTCAGCTAGGTACACATTTCCTTTTCTCACTCCAGTGAGAACCACTTTGTTGCTCCTTTTATTTGTCATAACACAGGCTTCTAAATTAAAGGTTACTGAATTACCTTTATCACAAAGCTGGCTGATACTCAACAAATTATGCTTGAGACCATCCACTAAGACAACCTCTTCAATGATGACATTGTCTTTAGAAATCAAGGCATATCCCACAGTATAACCCTTGCTGTCATCTCCAAAAGTAATACTTGGACCAGCTCTCTCCTTGAACTCTGTGAGCATGGTAGAATCTCCAGTCATGTGTCTTGAATAACCACTATCCAAGTACCACAGATTCTTTCTGTTTCCCTGCACACATCAAAACCAAATCAAGTTGATTTTGGTACCCAAGTTTCCTTGGGTCCTGCCTTATTAGCTTTCTTCTTTTGTTTCTTAGGTTTGATCTCATTTGACTTGGGGATATCAGATTCATCCTTAGTCATTTAAGTTGGACCTTTGAAACCAGTCATTAAAACAGAATTATTATGCACGTTTTTATTAACAGGAAAATGCATGCTAAATGGCATTTGAGGCATACTAAATGTAGCATAATAAGGATTAGGTGCAAATGACATATTAGCAAATTGTGCATTCATATTCTGTGCAGACATAGGATTCATAGGCATAGAAGGATGGCATTCATGTTGGGAAAAGAAGATGGTACAGATATAGGAGTAGGCTTAGAAAGTTTGTAATTAACAGACAGATGATTAACACTACCACACTTAACACAGATTTTTCTTGGAGCATATTTATCAGGTGTGTAGTTTTTATGTTTGTTAATCCCTACTTTCCCATTTCTATTGGTTTTCTTTTTAGTTTCTGTTTTAACCTCAATCTTTTCTAATCTGTCATTCAATTGCTTGATAGACAGATGACCAACATTCATTTTCTTCACCTTCTTCACTTGACTTGATACTCCTGAAACAAAGTTTTTGGAAACTGATCCATACTTTTCATTTAACTTGGCAAGTTTGGCTTTGCTCACAGGTTTGCTCACAGCCAACGGATAATCCTTTTGATTATCCGACGGATGACTCTCATCATCCGTCGAGTCCACATCTATTAGCAATCCTTCAACCAAATTGGATTCCAGCTTCTCCCTGCTCTTTATCCAGGCTACATCACAAAAGGACTCAATACCTTGAAGTTTGGTGATTTGAGCTATGAACATCTCTAGATGATTTCTATGCCTTAATCACCTCCTGTTCTCGTTCAAGTTGCTTCTTCAAAATCTCTTCTTTCTTCAAGGACTCAGTTAATTCCTCCTTAGCAATCTTACATTCTATTCTCAATTTCTCAAAATCAATAAACTGAGACTCTAGCACATTATTCCTTTCACTTAAAAACAAATTATTTTCTTTAATTTTAGCATTTTCCTTAGTGAGAGACTTAAGTGTAACACGCAAATGATATAATTCTGTAGACATGTCATTAATTGCATCATTACACTCAGCTTTAGATAAATGTGCTAGATTAGTGGTGATTACCTGATTACTTGAAGAACTTGTTTCTGTTTCATCAGATTTGGCCATTAGGGATAGATTTACATAGCTGACATCTTCATCCTCATCCAAAGCATCTGCTGCCCAGTCATTTTCTTGTATAATAAAAGCCCTTTCCTTTTGTTTGAGCAACTCAAAATACTTCTATTTATAATCCACAGGCTCAAACTTCTTCTTGATGGAATCTGACTTTCTACACTCACTAGCAAAATGCCCTGCCAAGCCATATTTGAAACATTTGAATTTTGATTTATCCACCATGTTTCTATTTGGCTTAGCTGCTCCAAAGTTCTTCTTGAGCTTGGCAAATCTTCTAAAAAGGAATGCAAGATGTTCATCAATATCATCCATATCATCTTGGCTCAAAGAATCTTCATTTTCAGCTACCAGCCCCTTGCCCTTGTTTTCACAGACCTTTGAAGTAGACTCAACAGCTTCAACCTTCACCTCTTTCTCTTTCTCCAACTCAGCAACCTAGTGCTATAGGACCCTCCTTTCTTCTTTCCTTTCTCCATCCTCTCATCTTGCTCTATTTCAAGCTCATAAGTTTTCAGGATGCTATACAGTCTCTCCAAGGTAAACTCCTTGTAATCCTGAGAATTTCTCAGTGAGACTATCATTAGGTTTCCATTCCTTTGGAAGAGATCTAAGGAACTTGAGATTGGAGTCTTTTGTCTGATAGACTCTTCCATGCAACTTCAGAACATTTAGTAGCTTTTGAAACCTACTAAATATGTCAGTGAGAGTTTCACTGTCTTCACAATGAAAGTGTTCATATTGCTGAATTAGCAGCTGCATATTATTTTCTTTAACTTGCTCAGTACCATCACAGGATAATTTGGATGGTATCCCAAACCTCCTTGGTGGTCTTGCAATTGATGATATTGCCAAACATGTCACCATCAACTCCATTGAATAAAATATTCATGGTCTTTTTGTCCTTCCTGACTTGCTCAATATCAGGATCTGACCATTCATGCCTAGGCTTCGGGACTAAAGACTCATTGCCAGTAGCAGCTCTCATTGGAACATGAGGACCTCTCTCTATGCAATCAACATAGGCCTCATCTTGAGAAAGAAGATGTAGGTGCATCTTCACCTTCCAATGATGATAATTGTCTTTATCCAGAAATGGAATTTTGACTCCAACATCCTTCTTGTTCATCTTGCTGTTTTGTTGTGATCTTTAAACTCTTTGTACTTCAAGAGCTTGCTCTAATACCAATTGTTATTCCCTAACAATACAACAGGAATTATAGAAGGGGGGTAAGGGGTTGAATATAATTCTGGCTTCTTTTTGAGATTTATGAAAATTGGTTCTAACTCAATTTATATCAAACTGTTTGATTTGCAAGTGCGGAATACAGAGTTAAGTTAATCATACATAAAGTAATAAAAACTCAAGTCTTTAAAACTTTCTGGTGGATTTGAATGTATCCACCGGATATATATATATATATATATATATATATCAAGAGAACCCTGTGAAACTTGAATAGCTCACAGCTGCTTTACAAGTGAACAAACAAACTACAGAGAAAATCTACAGAATGCAGCTTACAAATGTTTCTCTGCTAAAAATGTGTGCTTAGTTTGTGTTGTTATTTTTGTTCTACTTGCTACACTTGGTTTATATATCACCAAGTTTACATAGAATAAGACAAGATAATAAAACAAAACCTATCAAGTCTAACTCCATGCTGCTTCGCTACTCTATTCCATAATCTTTGAAAAATTTCATAACTTGCATGGAAATGGTAATGCTTCTTTGTTCTCGAAACCCTGCTAAACAGGCTGCCACATTACTTTTGCAAATACTCAACGCATGTGGCTGTGTTGTCACTGTCAACAGATATTTGAATTGATCATCCGTCGGGTACATGCTTGTTATCCGTCGGGTAGCCTTGTTGATCATCCGTCAGGTAGCTTTGTTGATCATCCGTCGGGTAGCCATTTATCACTTGACTCCATTTCATTTGGGTAGAATTACAAGACATCTTATATTTACATTTAATCAACCTATTCTGCACATCTACTAGCAGTCTACATGATTCATAAGCTACTACAGAATCTATACAAAGTTGTTTGCAGAAATGTGCTACAGTACTTATTGTTACATAAGCTACTCACCCAGTGGATATCAATTAGTCATCCGTCGGGACTATATTGAATCATCTGTCGGAACTATAATTGATCATCCGTCGGGTGCTATAAAATTTACTAAGTTAAATCTACTAAGGTGTTTTGTTTAGCTTATCATCAAGTACACAACATATTCCTAACAAAAGGTTTAATGTGCAAGTTATCTATCGTGATTACATAGGGCAAGTAAGATGGTTAAAATTACCTACGAATCATGCATAACAAATACATGAACCTATGCTAGCATGGCAAGTTCTAAACCTTTATATTCACTGTCGTTTCAAAAGAGATTAAGACGCTATCTTATATATTCGCGACGCACATAAGACGAATAAGCTCAACCACTACTAGAATATCATACAATCACCACACACTTAGGTATCGAAACAATTAACTATTGAAATCCATAAGTAGATCCGTTAGAACACCACGATAATGATTAGTTCATAACCGAACTCATCGTCATCATGGGTTCCAATGAAAGCATAGTAAATAAACTAAGATAAACTAGGTCTGAAATAACTAAATAAATATCACAAAGTACGTTAACAAGAGTATTAGGTACAAACACTAAAGAAAACAAGCATCCAAGATTACAACTTAAGCAAAGAATCACAAGTAAAAACTAGCTCTTCTTCTCCTTCCTTGAATTTGTGCTATTAGGTCTTCTTCTTACTCTCTCCTTGTTCTTTATTATATAAAATGTCTTTTTGGAGTCTTTAAATACCATCTCATCTAATCAGAAGTCCAGCAGATCAATCTTCTATTAGAAACAAGATTCTTTAAAATTGACCTAGCACGGCCGCCCTGTTAGGTCACACACACACTATAGAGGGGGTGAATACAGTGTATAGTACAATCAAATCGAACTTTAATAACTCAAGTAACAGAAAACAAACTTTATTGAAACAATAAACTCTGTTACAGTATGGAACTGTTACCTCTCAGTGATGAATAAATATCACGAGAGCTGCTAGGGTTACAATGAATAATCTTCTCGAATATGATAACACTTATAGTGTAAACCCTATGTCTGTGTTTATATACTACACAGTTACAAGATAATCGCTAATTGATATGGAATATAATTCTGCTTCCATAATATATCAATCAGATATATTTTCTTCCAAGTATTCTATTCTTCATAGAATTCCTTCTTCATGCATATCTCTTCTTATGTTTGTCTCGATTTTCTTTCCTTTAATCAGCTGATATCCTTATCTGAACGTCCTTCAGTACTTAAGTTCTGATATCTATCTTCTGATGATTATCTCCTGATAATATAAGTACTGATATCCTTAAGTCCTGATTTCCAGTAAGTACTGATTTATCCTGTTTAAGTAAGATCTGAAAACTAAACATAAATCATATTAGCCATAACATTATCAAATATATCTAACAATCTCCCTCAACTTGTAAATTAGCATAATATACAAGTTTAACAAATATTTGATGATGTCAAAAACATTAAGTACAAATGCATGAGAATTAGACTAGATAACTACAACTTACAGTCCTTAAAGCTTTACCAATCTTTAACATCTGATAACAACTTCAGTCTGTATTCATATCAGAATTTAAGTAGTTGTAGATCTTGACTTGGCTTCATCTTCTGATCTCTCTGATGTCAGGAGTTGCTCTGAGATAGTTCTTCAACAAACATCTCTCAGCATATCTGAGTTCATCAATCATCCTCCTTTTAGCATCTTTAAGCTCTGCAGTATCTTCACCAATTTGAAAGATTGCAGCCCTGCGATCATTAATTCTAGCTTTTCTTATATCCTGATCCAGTCTGATCAAATATGCCTTATCACACTCAAGATTGAATTCCACAGCCCTGTAACCCAGAAAGGTAGTTATAATCTTAGCAGTGTTGGGCTTCATTTCAACTATATCACCCTTGTGATCTCTGTACTTTGGAAGATATGTGTTGTCAGACTTAACATAATAAAGCCTTTTCTGTCTCTGAATCTGATTCTTCAAATAGTTTGCAGCACTTTCAGTTATTCTGTAATTCACTTGAAATAAGAATAATACATGGTCCAGTTCTTCAAAATACTTCAATGGAATGGCATTTTCCCTTATATGATAAACCCTACCATCTTTCATGAAGTACAACAAGATGTGTTCTTTCAAGTAGGTATGGTAAACCATTTGTACAGATTCCAGTTGATTCAATCTCTCAGGAGTTGCTCCAATACCTGGTTCACTCAAGGAAGTTGGATCATTGGTAGTGTTTTGTATTCTTCTTTCATCAGCACTTCCCAATCCAGTTTTATCTCTTGCTTCCTTTCCAGTAACCACTCTTGCTTCAAAACCACTTGCAGCAGTCTTCAAAGGTTGAGTTTGTTTTGCTTTAGTGAATCCTGGTAGGAGTGTCTTTGATTTATCTTCTGATATCAAGTTAACTTGAGCTATGTCAGAGGTTACTTGTTTCTTTGAAATATCATAACTTAGTATCTCTTGACTCTGAACAACTTGAGCCATGTCAGAGGTTGTCTTAAAAACTTTTCTTGAAGTCAGAGCAAGATCTGCATCTTCATCAGTAATTTCTTCATTCACAGGAGGCACAT
Source organism: Apium graveolens (assembly GCF_009905375.1). NCBI lineage: Eukaryota > Viridiplantae > Streptophyta > Magnoliopsida > Apiales > Apiaceae > Apium > Apium graveolens. The sequence continues at coordinate 84,234,112 of NC_133649.1, forward strand.
AAACCTTGATAGGTTCACCAACTTTTTCTTTGCCCTTGGACCTTGGATCTATCTGCGGTTGTGATTTAGCCATGGTTGCTTCAGTATTTGTCCTTTCTTTTATTACAATGCCTTTGAGTTTTGGAAGTTTCTTTTTACCAGAAGCTTCAGATTTAGACTTGACTTTTTCTGATTTAAGTCTGACTTCTTCTTCCATTAAACTCTCCAAGTTCATTCCTGGATTTTCTTGAAGAAATAATTGTCTTGACATTTCTTCATCAAGATCTAAAAGTTCACCAGAACTTATCCTTTTACCAGTAGCAGAAGTGATTCTTTTTCCAGTATCAGAACTTGTCCTGTGACTTGTGATTTCAGCTTTTCTTGATGAGAAACTTCTACCTTGACTATGACCTCTACCCATTCCAGGGTTTCCTTGATCATCCTTTTCATCATCCTTCCCCTTCAGTGTCTTATCAGTTTTGCATTTGGACTTAATTACTTTCTCCCCCTTTTTGGCATCAGCAGGTAAGAGAAGAGAGACAAGCAATTCCACTGAGGCTTAGATTTCATTAAGTTGAGAGTGCTGAGAAGCTTGATTTTTCAGAATATCATCAATCTGAGCTTGTTGTTTCTCTTGAGTCTTCTCAATATAAGCAACCCTGTCAAAGGTAGGTTGGAAGAATTTTATCTTGTCAATCTTCTGAACTTGTTCTTGCTTCATTAATTCATCCTGAATCTTATGTAACTCTGCATGAGTAGTTGAATGGAAACCTTATAGATGTTTAGTACTCAATGCAGTGACTCTAAGCTGTGTTTTGAAATCATCAGTTATTAACATCTCATCAGCTTTTGTCAAGTGCTCAGCAAGATTCTTTGCAGATGGAACACAGGTAACTGAGTTCCATTCCTTAGTCCACTCCTGTCCTGCAGGAGTTTCACTCCAAGGCACTGGTGCTTCTCTGGTTAAAAAACTTCTTAACAAGTTCAGATTTAAGAATAGTTTGTTGAGGTGCATATCCTGAAGGACCTGCTTCATCAGCATCTGCATTTGGAGCAGCATCACCAGTATCTCCAGCATTTGCAGCATCAGAATTTTCAGAATCAACAGCTTCTGATAAAACAACAGTATGAGAAGCAATTGAGGCTTCAGCATCATCCTCTAAGTGCTGATCTGGTTTCAAGTTCTGATCAACAGCCATATCCTGATGCTCACCTATATTCTGATCATCGTCATCTAGATGCAGAGAAGGTGTAGTAGATAATTCTTCAGTTTGAGCAGCATCAGTAACAGGTGTTGTTGATGGAATAGTTGTTGTTGGAGCTTCTAAGTAAAGTATTTCAGGCACAACCAAGTTCTGGATATCAATTTCAGCACTTGTGCCTGGATCAACAGGAGATACAGACCTTTGAACAGGAGACACAGATGGTGTGTTAGCATTTTCAGTAGCAGCTTCCTGAGTTGGAGTTGATGGAAAAGCAGTGGCGTTGGCAGATTCTGGTTCTTGTGAGATCAGAGATTCCTGATCTCCTTCCTTAGCTGCTACTTCCTCATCATCTGAAACTGGCCTTTTAGCTCTCTGTTTCTTGTATCTCTTTGAAGGTGGGGATTCCTTGGGAGTTTCAGTAGAAGTCATTTTTCTAAGCCTTTTGAGAAGCTTAGATCCCCCAATTCCAGAATCCTTTTGAGAATGAACTTTCTCAGCTTCTTTGACAACAGGTTCTGATGTAGAAACATGTTCCTCACTGTCAGATTCATCTCTCAAAACAATCCTCCTTCTCTTCTGAGGTGTTTGAGGAACAGTCTTTGTCCTCTTAGGCTTGGAAGATGAAGGCTTCACAGTAGGTGCTGAGGATGAGGGTTGAGCTTTCTGTGAAGTGGAGAGATATGATTTGAGATATGTTCTGAGGGATGGTTGAGTAGTATGAGTGGTATGTGCTGATGGTTGTTGTGGTGTTTGGGATGTGGTGGTAGGTTGGACATCAGAATAAACAGATCTATAGGTTTCAGGATCAGCATTTACCAAGATCTGTTTTACAGACTGAGGAATCTGTAAAGGTCTAACCACCCTTTTCTTAAGATCAGCATTTACCAGGTCATTAAAGGCTCGTTTTGCAATTTTGAATGGTGAAATTAAGGTACTGGCTAGTTGAGGGGGATTAGTACAACAAAAGTTATATATAAGCAGACAGAATTTAGCAAAATAAACTACATTTCTATCTTCTGTCATCCTATCCCCTATGAAACCTATCACAATATTTGCAGAATCGAAATGAGTTTGGTTAATGATTGCATACCCGATGTGCTGACTCATTATAGGGATTGCATCAAAGTTGGAACACGTATTCCCAAAAGCTTTAGTAATGTAGTCGAAGAAGAAACTCCATTCCTTTCTGATATGAGCCCGTTTCAACTGCCCAAGCTTAGCCAAACTCTGCTCATACCCCAAATTGGCCATTAACTCCTGAAGAGCTGATTCCTCCGGGGTTGAAAAAGTACATCTGTTAGGTCACACTTTCACTGTAGAGGGGGTGAATACAGTGTTTATTACAATCAAATCAAACTTCAAGAACTTATGTAACAGAAAACAAACTTTATTTAAACAATAAACTCTGTTACAATCTGGAACTGTTATCTCTCAGTGATGAACAAAATATCACGAGAGCTTCTAGAGTTATAATAAATAATATTCTCGATAATGATAACACCTCTAGTGTAAACTCTATTTCTGTGTTTATATACTACACAGTTACAAGATATTCGCTAATTGATATGGAATATAATTCTGCTTCCTAAAATATATCAATCAGATATCTTCTATTCCAAGTATTCCATTCTTCACGGAATTCCTTCTTCATGCATATCTCTTCTTATGTTTATCTTGATCTTCTTAACTTTAATCAGCTACTGTCCTTATCTGATCGTCCTTCAGCACTTAAGTTCTGATATCTATCTCCTGATAACATAAGTACTGATATCCCTTAAGTTCTGACTTCCAGTACCTTAAGTTCTGACTTCCAGTATAAGTACTGATCAGTTAAGTACTGATTTGTTCTGTTCAAATAAGATCTGAAATCTAAACATAAAACATATTAGCCATGACATTATCAAATATATCTAACAATCTCCCCCAACTTGTAAATTAACAAAATATACAAGTTTAACAGATATTTGATGATGTCAAAAACATTAAGTACAAATGCATGAGAAATAGACAAGATAACTACAACTTACAGTCCTTAAAGTTTTTACCAATTCAACTTCTGATAACAACTTCAACCTGTATAAATATCAGAATTTAAGCAGTTGTAGATCTTCGACTTGGCTTCATCATTTTCCGATCTCTCTGATGTCAGGAGTTGTTCTGAGATAATTCTTCAACAAACATTTCTCAGCATATCTGAGTTCATCAATCATTCTCCGTTTGACATCTTTAAGCTCTGCAGTATCTTCACCAGTTTGAAATATTGCAGCTCTGAGATCATTAATCTTTGCTTTTCTCAACTCCCGATCTAGTCTTATGACATAAGCTTTGTTAGACTCTAGATTGAATTCAAGCCCCTTAATACCAAGATATGTTCTGATCTGTGCAGTATTAGGCTTCATATCAACAATATCACCATTGTGATTTCTGTACTTTGGAACATATCTGCTGTCAGACTTAACAGAATAAAGTCTTTTCTGTCTCTGAATCTGTTCCTTTAAGTAGTTTGCAGCAGTCTCTGTTATTCTGTCATCCACTTGAAGTAAGAATAATACATGCTCCAATTCTTCAAAATACTTCAATGGAATGGCATTTTGTCTTATATGATAAACCCTACCATCTGTCATGAAATACAACATGATGTATTCTTTCAAGTAGGTATGGTAAACCATCTGTACAGATTCTAGTTGATTCAATCTCTCAGGAGTTGCTCCAATACCTGGTTCACTCAAGGAAGTTGGATCATCAGTAGTGTTGTGTACTCTTCTTTCATCAGCACTTCCCAATCCAGTTTTATCTCTAGCTTCCTTTCCAGTAACTACTCTTGCTTCAAAACCACTTAAAGTAGTCTTCAAAGATTGAGTCTGTTTTGCTTTAGTGAATCCTGGTAGGAGTGTTTTAGATTTATCTTCTGATATCAAGTTAACTTGAGCACTGTCAGAGGTTACTTGCTTCTTCTGAATATCAGAACTTACAATTTCTTGACTCTGAACAACTTGAGCCATGTCAGAGGTTGTTTTAAGAATTTTTCTTGAAGTCAGAGCAAGATTATGTTTTCCATCAGTAATTTCTTCTTCCTCAGGAGGTACATAAGGCTTGATAGGTTCACCAACCTTTTCTTTACCCTTGGATCTTGGATCTATCTGTGGTTGTGATCTAGCCAAAGTTTCTTCAGTATGTATCCTCTCTTTGATCACAATGCCTTTAGGTTTTGGAAGTAACTTTTTACCAGAAGCTTCATATTTAGATGTGACTTTCTCTGATTTAAGTCTGGCTTCTTCTTCCTTTAAACTTTCCAAGTCCATCCCTGGATTTTCTTGAAGAAATAACTGTCTTGACATTTCCTCATCAAGATCTAGAAGTTCATCAGAACTTATCCTTTTACCAGCAGCAGAACTTATTCTTTTTCCAGTATCAGAACTTGTTCTGTGACTAGCTTGTCTTGATGTAAATCTTCTACCTTGACTATGACCACTACCCATTCCAGAGTTTCCTTGGTCATCTTTTCCATCATCCTGTCCTTGCAGTGACTTGTTGGTTTTGCATTTGGACTTAATTACCTTCTCCCCCTTTTTGGCATCAGCAGGTAATAAAAGAGAGATAAGTAGTTCCACTGAGGTCTGGATTTCAGTAAGTTGCGATTGCTGAGAAGCTTGATTTGTCAGAATTTGATCAATCTGAGCTTGTTGCTTCTCTTGAGTTTTCTCAATATAAGCAACCCTGTCAATGGTAGGTTGGAAGAACTTTTTCTTATCAAGTTTCCAAACTTGTTCCTGTTTAATAAAGTTCTCCTGAATCTTGTGTAGCTCTGCATGAGTGTTGGAATGAAGACCTTGTAGATGTTTAGTACTCAATGCAGTGACTCTAAGCTGGGTTTTAAAATCATCAGAATTTAACATTTCATCAGCTTTAGTCAAGTGCTCAGCAAGATGTAAAGCATTTGGAACACATGAAACTGAGTTCCATTCCTTAGTCCACTCCTGTCCTGCAGGAGTTTCACTCCAAGGTACTGGTGCATCCCTGATAACAAACTCCTTTAGCAGTTCAGACTTAGGAAGAGTCAGTGGAGGAGTATGTCCTGAAGGACCTGCTGCATCAGCATCTACAGTTGTAGCAGCTTCACCAGTATCTCCAACATTTGCAGCATCAGAACTTAAAGAATCAGTATCTTCTGATAAGACAACTGTATGAGTAGCAATGGAGGCTTCAACATCCTCTAATTGCTGATCTGATACTAAGTTCTGATCAACAGCCATATCCTGATGCTCACCTAAAATCTGATCATCATCTTGATGCAGAGAAGGTGTTAGTGATAACTCAGGAGTTTGAACAGCATCAGTAACAGGTGTTGTGGAAGGATTATTTGCTGTTGGAGCTTCTAAGAAAAGTATTTCAGGCACAACCAAGTTCTGAATATCAATTTCAGCACTTGTGCCTGGATCAACAAGAGATAAAGAAGGTAAATTAGCCTTGTCAGATACAGGTTCCTGAAATGGAGTTGATGGAGAAGAAGTGACTGGAGCAAATTCCTTGTCTTGTGAGATCAGAGATTCCTGATCCCCTTCCTTAGCTGCTTCCTCCTCATCATCTGAAACTGGCCTCTGTGCCCTCTGTTTCTTGTACTTCCTTGTTGATTTGGATTCCTTGGGAGTTGCAGGAACAGTCATACGTCTAAGCCTCTTGAGAAGCCTAGAACCCCCAATTGCAGAATCCTTCTAAGAAGTTGCCTTCTCAGCTTCATAAATCATAGGTTCTGAAGAAGGAACCTGATCTTCAGAATCTGTTTCATCTCTCAAAGTAATCCTCCTCTTCTTCTGAGATGTTTGAGGAACAGTCTTTGTTCTCTTTGGCTTAGAGGATGTAGGCTTCACAGTAGGTGCTGAAGAAGAAGGTTGAGCAGTCTGTGAAGTGGAGAGATATGATTTGAGATAAGTTCTGAGGGTAGGTTGAGTAGAATTAGAGGTAGGGACTGAGGTTGATGGATTTTGGTTATGGTGAGTTGGTTGAACATTTGAGTAAACAGATTTGTAAGTAGCTGGATCAGCATTTACCAGAATCTGTTTCACAGACTGAGGAATCTGTAATTGTCTCACCATTGATTTCTTTGTGTCAGCATTTATCAGGTCGTTAAAGTACCTTTTTGCAACCTTAAAAGGTGGAGTTTGAGTGCTGACTAACTGGGGTTCAGCAGTACAATACGTATAAATAAGTTGACAGAATCTAGCAAAATAAACAACATCTCGATCCTCTGTCATCCTATCCCCAATAATACCAATTATTCCAGTTGCAAAATTAAAATGAGTTTGATGGATAATAGCATACCCGATGTGCTGACTCAGAATTGGGATAGCATCATAATTAGAACATTTGTTCCCAAAAGCCTTGGTGATGCAATCGAAGAAGAAACTCCATTCTCTTCTGATATGAGCCCGTTTCAACTGTCCAAGTTTCGTCAGACTCTGTTCATATCCCAAATCAGTCATTAACCCCCGAAGTTCTGATTCCTCTGGTATAGAGAAGGTACAATCTTCTGGAAGATGTAATGCTCTTCGTACTGTACCAGGAGTGACTACATAGGAAGAATCACCCACTTGGAAGATAATACTGGGAGTTCCTCGTTTACCACCATCATCAAAAATTCCAGTCCTCCAGAACCGCAGAACTTGTTGACTTGAAAATAATTCAGGCTGAGTTAAGGCGTACCCAACCTCACTATGTGCAAGAAGATCTTGCACAAAATGCAATTCAGATGGAGCGTCAGCATGATCAAGAATTGCAGCATAGTTGTTTGGAACAAACTTTGCTCCATCAATGATTAAATCCTTTGGTGCCATGTGAAAAATATTGAAATTCAAGTATGCCTGTTAGGTGTTTGAGATAATATCTGTATGAAAACAACGGAAATAGTAAGTGAAGGAGAGTAAAAGTAAGAAGAGAGATAGAAGATGAAGAAATTAAAAAGATTAAAGAAATCTTCTCTCTGCTGTACTTATACAAAAGAAATATTACCGTTGGACACCTGTCAGACATGCAGTAATAACGGATAGTTACTGGGCTCGAGAAAACAGTAATCAATACTTACCCATTTGCCGAGTTTCAAGGAAAAACTGTTCCATTTATCAATGGAAACAATTCAAATTTTAACCCGTTATCACTGATTGGTTATTTTGCACTGCAACATTAATATTCTGAAAATGAATCATGTTAAAAATGACCGAGATAATTTCGATGAATAAGTGCTGACAAAGAATCAGAACTTAAATCAGAACTTAAGACAAAATTTAAATGGTCATCAGAATATCAAGCAGGATTTAACAACACAAGATAAAATAACTCAGAGACAAAATCTTGAAGTAAAAACAGTTTTCATTAATATATCAAGTCAATACATAAATGAAATAGAAATTACATCAATACAAGATTTTCCCTAAGCTTCTAATCCTAACGTCAACAGCTTTAGTCCTAGCTAAGAAGCCTGACAAAGCTGAGGATGAAGAAGAACAGGAAGAAGACGAGATTAAGTCATCTTCCTCTTCCTATCTTCGACAAACAAGATGGCGAGTCGAATGATTCGCTCTTGCTGACGGATAGCTTCCCGCCGTTCCGCCTCCAATCGATCAAGATGAAGCTGGTAGTCCATCTCGAAGAACAGAAGTTGGTTCAGCACCGCCTGTGGGACAGAGCCCCATATCTCTTCAGGAATGGTAGTTACATGCCACTCCTGCTGCCAGTCGGCGCAGCTTAGCTCTATATGAAAATTTTGGTAATTCAAAAACATGTTGTATCGAACCATGATGGTTTTGAAAAAGAATATGAAGTTAAGATTGTGAGAAAAATTGATGAAAGGGCTAAAGTGAAGTGGCTGATGATATAGGCAAGAGAATGCCAGGAGACGCGAAGATATTGAATGCAGACAGGTAGAATTAAATCTACCTCGTCTCCCTAGACTTTGAAAAAGAATAACAGTCATTGGAAAAGGAATGTGCACATGGAACAAGAGTGAACTGTTCAAGGACGAGTGCCATTATGTTTTAACCATAGACTATTAATCTTCCACTTCAACATTTCGAAATTAATCTGAGACTGTTACCAAATTTTACTCACAGATAAGTTAAGTAAAGGGTTAGACTGAAAAATCAGAACTTAGACCTATACCAGAACTTAACAGTCATCAGAACATAATGTCTTAACTCGAACAAGGAATATCTATCTTAGTAAATACTCATACAAGTTCTTAGTTATGAACGTCAGAAATTAATCATCAGAACGTGTAACTAGAACTTGTCCTCAGAATTTGTGCAGAAGTGACACAATGACTGTTTATCTAAAATAACATAGACCACCACAGAAATTTCATCATTCATATGGAGTGATGTGTGTGTGCATTAAGCTAAATAACAGACAAAGAGTAAAGTCTGATCTACTTCAGTACATCTTAGAAATAAGTCATAATTAAAATTTTGCTAAAGATCTGTCATTATCCTGAAACCTACTGATAAATGAGTTCATGCATGAGTTCACCTCTACTGTTTTTGTGCTAATTTTATGCATCTTTTGAAATTCTATTTTACAGAGGCTTCTCAGTGTAAGTGAGTCACGACTGTTTATTAGAATTTATGCTATTATCAGAGTATTTCTCCAGTAATCATAGAGTGTGAAAAGTCACCAAGAAAATATTTTGCTTTTCTAATGCATATTTACTTAATACCAGCAATGCACTTGGGTCGTCCCTTTCACATTTTTACTCTAGATCTCAAAGGAGTACCTGATATTATTCTTTGATTATTGTTCTTCTTCTTTTGATAAGTGAGGTTTATCAGCACTTAGTACATTCAGCAGTTTTACTAGAATCAGAACTTAAACAGATGAGTAGCATTATTCTAATTTGTGACTTAGTAATAAGATATACAAAGTAAACTTAACTAAGCTCAGTTATCAGAATTTGCTTGTGTCATAAGATTTCCACAGAAATAACTACTTCTTTCATGGGATCATTTGTTTATTGAAGACTAGTAGGTCAGTATCTAGCACAGTTATCCTCATAGGATAGAAGAGTTACTGAAACAGACATATCACTTATCAGAGTTTAGACACATATATCAGACAACAGTCAGTACTTGAAGACATTTATCAATTAATGCACAGAATATACAAAGAGATTAATTCTGTAAATACTGATCATAAAGTCTGATAACATAGAACAAGTTTAAGCAGATTTAGAGAAAGAACCTGAAATCATGCCAAGTTCATTTACCAATTTTGAAAAGGTAGCTTCACACAGTGGTTTTGTGAAGATATCTGCTACTTGTTGATCTGTGGGAACAAAATGCAATTCCACTGTACCTTCATCCACATGTTCCCTGATGAAATGGTACCTGATGCTGATGTGCTTTGTCATAGAGTGTTGAACTGGATTACCTGTCATAGCAATAGCACTTTGATTATCACAGTAAATAGGGATTTTGAAATATGTTAACCCATAATCCAGTAACTGATTCTTCATCCAGAGAATCTGTGCACAGCAGCTTCCTGCAGCAATATACTCTGCTTCTGCAGTTGATGTGGAAATTGACTTTTGTTTCTTGCTATACCAAGAAACCAATCTGCCTCCAAGAAATTGGCAGCTTCCACTTGTGCTTTTCCTGTCAATTTTGCAACCTGCAAAATCTGCATCTGAGTAACCTATTAATTTAAAATCTGATTCTCTAGGATACCATAATCCTAGATCAGCTGTTCCTTTAAGATACTTAAAGATTCTTTTTACAGCTGTTAAGTGAGGTTCTCTTGGATCTGCTTGAAATCTTGCACAAAGACAGGTAGCAAACATGATATCTGGTCTACTAGCAGTTAGATAGAGAAGTGAGCCAATCATACCTCTGTAATCAGTAATATCTACTGAATTACCAGTATCCTTATCCAGTTTTGTTGCAGTGGCCATGGGAGTGGATGCACTTGAACAGTCTTGCATTCCAAATTTTTTCAGCAAGTTTCTGGTGTACTTAGATTGACAAATAAAAGTTCCTTCTTCACTCTGCTTGACTTGAAGGCCCAGAAAATAACTAAGTTCTCCCATCATACTCATCTGATATCTTGACTGCATTAGATTGGCAAACTTTTTGCAAAGTTTGTCATTTGGAGACCCAAAAATGATATCATCAACATAAATCTGGATCAAAAGTAAGTCCTTGCCATGGTTGAGATAGAACAATGTTTTGTCAATAGTTCCTCTGTTGAATCCACTTTCCAGAAGAAACTGAGCTAAAGTCTCATACCATGCTCTAGGAGCTTGCTTAAGTCCATAAAGTGCTTTATCAAGCCTGTAGACATAATCTGGATGTTTGGAATCTACAAAGCCTGGAGGTTGTTCAACATATACTTCCTCTTCCAATTCTCCATTGAGAAAAGCACTTTTCACATCCATTTGAAAGACAGTAAACTTTTTGTGAGCAGCATAAGCCATGAATATCCTTATGGCTTCTAACCTAGCAACTGGAGCAAATGTTTCATCATAGTCAATTCCCTCCTGTTGAGAATATCCTTTTGCAACCAGCCTTGCCTTGTTCCTTACAATTATGCCATCACTGTCAGTTTTGTTTCTGAATACCCACTTTGTACCGACAACCGATCTATTTTTGGGTCTTGGCACTAAGGTCCAGACTTTGTTTCTTTCAAATTCATTCAACTCTTCCTGCATTGCTTGCACCCAATCAGCATCTTGAAGAGCTTCTTCCACTTTCTTTGGCTCAGTCTGAGAGAGAAAAGAATTGTAAAGACATTCATTCGAAGTACCTGTTCTAGTTCTGACACCTGCCTCAGGATTTCCAATTATTAAATCAGGTGTATGTGATTTTGTCCACTTCCTTGCAGATGGAAGATTTTCTCTAGAACTGGATGCTCCCCCATAATTCATGCTGTCTTCGATTTCATTTTCTGATGCTCCCCCTGAAACTATGCTCTCTGAGTTTAATCCATCAGAATTTACAGTATCAGGACTTAGACTGTCAGGACTTGAGGTATCAGAATATGAATCTTCATTTTCAAATCTCAGCTTATCATGATCAATGCAATCTTCAAGTCCAGTGATCTTCTTGTCATCAAAAGAGACATTGATAGATTCCATGACCACTTTTGTTCTCAAATTATAGACTCTGAAGGCTTTTGTAGAAAGTGGATATCCTACAAAGATTCCCTCATCAGCTTTTAGATCAAACTTGGATAGCTGTTCAGGATGAGTCTTGAGAACAAAACACTTACATCCAAATACATGAAAGTATTTAAGATTTGGCTTCTTGTTCTTCACCATCTCATATGGTGTTTTTCCATGCTTGTTAATGAGTGTTGCATTTTGAGTAAAACAAGCAGTCTGCACAGCTTCAGCCCAGAAATAGGTTGGAAGCTTTGCTTCTTCAAACATTGTTCGTGCAGCTTCAATTAGAGTTCTATTCTTCCTTTCAACAACTCCATTTTGCTGTGGAGTTCCAGGAGCAGAAAATTCCTGCTTTATTCCATGATTTTTGCAGAACTCTTCCATTATCAAATTCTTGAATTCAGTGCCATTATCACTCCTCAAAATTTTCACAGAATCTTTGATCAATTTATCCAGATGTTTGACATGATCAATCAGGATAGATGCAGTTTCACTTTTTGTGTGCAAGAAATACACCCATGTGTATCTGGTGAACTCATCTACTATGACCAACGCATATTTCTTCTTTGCAATAGACATGACATTCACTGGACCAAATAGATCAACATGAAGTAGATAGTAAGGCTCAAGAATTGATGATTCAGTCTTGCTCTTGAACGAAGATTTTCTTTGTTTAGCCTTCTGACATGAGTCACAAAGACCATCAGGAACAAACACTGATTTTGGCAGTCCTCTCACAAGATCTTTCTTGATCAGTTCATTTATCTTGTTGAAGTTTAAATGAGAGAGTTTCTTGTGCCAATTCCAGCTTTCTTCAGTTGAGGCTCTACTCACTAAACAGATTGCAGAACCATCAGAACTTGTTGAAAGCTTAGCTTCATAAATGTTACCACGCCTGAATCCCTTCAGAACAATTTTTCCTTTAGATTTACTAACTATTTCACAATGTTCTGCAAAGAAATCAACATGATAACCTCTGTCACAGATTTGACTTATACTCAGTAAGTTGTGTTTAAGTCCTGAGACCAGAGCTACATCTTTAATAATGACATTCCCAAGATTGATATTGCCATATCCCAAAGTTTTTCCAATGTTGCCATCTCCATAAGAAACACTTGGGCCAGCTTTCTCCACAAAGTCTGATAGCAGGGCCTTATTTCCAGTCATATGTCCTGAACATCCACTTTCCAGAACTAGAATATTTTTCCTGTTGCCCTGCAATCAAAAAGACCACTAATTATTAGTTTTAAGGACCCAGACTTGCTTGGATCCTTTGGCCTTTTTAGGTTTGTTAACATTTGCAGCGGATTTAACATCAGATTTTATGTTAACAGTTTTCTTATCAGACCTTATACTAGAAGGAACAACAGAAACTTTCTTTAAAGAAGGTTTTATTTGATAATAATCATAGTACAAACTATGATATTCCTTACAAGTATAAATGGAATGCCATAAACTACCACAATGAAAACAAGGATTTTGTGGTTTGTATCTAACAGACTGACTCTTAACTCCTGACTTTGTAGATAAGGAGTTAATATTCTTATTCTTCCTGCAAAAAGAAGCCAGATGGTTAGAACTTCCACAGTTATGACATGCTTTCCTAGGAGCATCAGGAACAGATTTATAGTTATTGCTTTTATTCACACCTTCCTTTCCATTCCTGTTTTTCCTAGGTGATTTTACCTTGTTTGCATCCTTAACATCTTTCAGCTTATGCTTAAGCTGCTTCTTCGTCATTAAGCCTATGTTAACTTCAGCTGTCTTTTCCTGTTTTAGTTTGTCAGAAGCTAATTCCTTTTTAACTTCTGATTTCTCATTTTCGGATTTTTCAGTTACAAACTTAACAGGTTTTAACTTCGGCTTTTGCTTATCAACAGGCTTAATTTCTACAGTTCCTTTTTCATTTACTCCATAGCCTAAACCCTCTTTCCAGTTTCCACTGCTTAGCAAATTTTGAGTTGTTTTGCCAGAGTTAGTCCAAGTTCTGATAATCTCTATCTCCTTTTCTAACTCAGTTTTTAGAGATTCATTCATTTTTAGCACTTCATCCCTAATATAAAAAGCATTATCTCTATCCTGCTGAGTTTGATGAAACATGACTAACTCTTTTTCTAAGAAATCATTTCTTTTCTTAAAAGCAAGATTTTCAGAAGTTAATCTTTCACATGTTAAAGTTTGATCTCTATAACTAACAAACATGGTTTTAAGATATCTTCTCAACTCATCAATATCATCAGTATGAAAAGCATAAGTAGTCTGAGGTACCTTTGTTTCAGCAGCTTCAGAACTGCTCTCAGAACTTGATTTATCAGCATTTGCCATCAATGCATAGTTCTCCTCACTTTCAGAGTCTGAGGTGTCTGTCCAGCTTTTCTGCTTTGTGACAAGAGCTTTGCCTTTGTCATTCTTGGTCTTCTTGCAATCAGGAGATATGTGGCCTTTCTCACCACAATTATAACATTTAACATTAGCGTAATCTCCTCTGTCAGACTTTCCTCCTTTTCCTTCAGATCTTCTGAAATTCTTCTTATCAGAACTTATGCCTTTCCTGGAAAACATCTTTCCCTTCCTGAACTTCCTGTATGCAATCTTTGTGATTCCTTTCACCATAAGAGCACACAGCTTCATCATCTCCTCATCAGCATCAGTTTCAGGCAAGCTTTCAGAATCTGAGTCATCATCACTCTCAGAACTTGATGACTCAGTATCAGATTTTATGATAAGAGCTTTACCCTTATCTTTCTTTGAGGAAGGTGGTTTGGGGGATTCCTCTTCAACCTTGAGAGCAACTGTCCTTGACTTTCCTCCTTTTCTCTTGCTTCTTTGTTCCATCTCAAGTTCATGGGTCTTGAGCATTCCATAGATTTCATCAAGAGTTGTTTCATCAAGATTGTAGTTGTCTCTTATTGTTGTTGCCTTCAAATCCCAACATTCAGGAAGAGCTAACAGGAATTTGAGGTTTGTATCTTCAAGATCATACTCCTTATTTACTAATGACAAGTCATTCAAGAGTTTGACAAATCTATCATATACATCAGTCAATGACTCATTAGTCCTAGAGTCAAAGTGTTCATACTCTTGAGTGAGTATTGTCTTCCTGTTCTTCTTAACTGTTTCAGTTCCTTGACACCTTGTCTCCAGTGCATCCCATATCTCCTTAGCAGTCTTGCAGTTGATTACCCTGTTTGACATTACATTATCAATGGCACTATGCAATAAGTGACGTACCTTGGCATCCTTAGCAATAGATGCTATATCTTCAGCAGTGTAATCAGTCTTTTCCTTTGGTACGGTCATTGCTGCTTCACCTGCAACTACAACAGCGAGCTTGGTAGGTTTGTGAGGCCCTTCCCTGATTCTATCAAGGTATTCTGGATCTGTTGCTTCCAGAAACATGGTCATCCTTACCTTCCATATGGGATATTCAGATGGTCTCAATATGGGAACTCTGATAGTCTCATATCGACTCTGAGTTGATATCTTTGATGATTCCTCAGTTTTGGTAGGCTTAGTTGGAGTTTCTGTGTCAGACATGATTGTGTTTGGATCTTTAACTGTATGTGTGTTAACAGATAGCTCTGATACCACTTGTTAGGTCACACTTTCACTGTAGAGGGGGTGAATACAGTGTTTATTACAATCAAATCAAACTTCAAGAACTTATGTAACAGAAAACAAACTTTATTTAAACAATAAACTCTGTTACAATCTGGAACTGTTATCTCTCAGTGATGAACAAAATATCACGAGAGCTTCTAGAGTTATAATAAATAATATTCTCGATAATGATAACACCTCTAGTGTAAACTCTATTTCTGTGTTTATATACTACACAGTTACAAGATATTCGCTAATTGATATGGAATATAATTCTGCTTCCTAAAATATATCAATCAGATATCTTCTATTCCAAGTATTCCATTCTTCACGGAATTCCTTCTTCATGCATATCTCTTCTTATGTTTATCTTGATCTTCTTAACTTTAATCAGCTACTGTCCTTATCTGATCGTCCTTCAGCACTTAAGTTCTGATATCTATCTCCTGATAACATAAGTACTGATATCCCTTAAGTTCTGACTTCCAGTACCTTAAGTTCTGACTTCCAGTATAAGTACTGATCAGTTAAGTACTGATTTGTTCTGTTCAAATAAGATCTGAAATCTAAACATAAAACATATTAGCCATGACATTATCAAATATATCTAACAACATCCTTCTGGTAAATGGAGGGCCTTGCGAATTGTACCAGGAGTTACCACATGTGTAGAATCATCCACTTCGAAAACAATACTGGGAGTACCATGTGTACCACCATTATCAAAGTGCCCAGTCCGCCAAAACGTCAGAACTTGTTGGCTCGAAAAGACTGAAGGCTGGGTCAATGCATACCCAATTTCACTGTGTGCAAGAAGATCCTACATAAAATGCAACTCAGACGGAGCTTCAGCATGATCAAGAATTGCAGCATAGTTATTTAGAACAAACTTAGCTCCATTAACGATTAAATCCTTAGGTGCCATGAGAAAAATTGAGATTTAAGAGTGCCTGTTAGGTGTTTGATAAAATGTCTGTATGAAAAACCAACGTCAGGAGATGAGAGAGAGTAAAAGCAAAGAAAGAGAGATAAAGTGTAAAAGTAAATAAAAGATTCTATAATCTTCTCTCTCTCTTACTTATACTTGTAAAAAAAATATAACCGTTGGACACCTGTCAGACATGCAGTAATAATGAATAGTTAATGGGCACGGGAAAACAGTAATCATTACTTACCCACTTGCAGTTTTTCAAGGAAAAACCGTTCCACTTACCCAGTTATTCCATTAAACGAGGTAAATCAATTTTAATTCAAAATTGAAACTGTTCCCACTTATACAATTATTTTTCACTGTAACTCCAATATTCTGAGAAAAATTCAAGAATGAGAATGACCAAAATAAATCAAGTAAATAAGTACTGAAATTGTAAGATCAGAACTTAATTTAAATCAAAATAGAAATGGTCATCAGAACATGGATATATCAGGATTTATCAGTGCACTTAAGGTACAAACATCTCAGAGACAAAAACTTGCAAAGAAAAAGGAAATTCCATTAATATATCAAGAGAATACATTCATGAAATTTAAATTACATCAGAGCTTTACAAGATTGTCCTAAGCTTCTAAACCTAACATCAACAGCCTTAGTCCTAGCTCAAGAAGCAGGGCAAGGCTGACGATGAAGAAAAATAGGAAGAAGGAAATAAATTATTTCTTCTTCCTACTCTCGATAAACAGAATAGCGAGTCTGATGATTCGCTCTTGCTGGCGGAGAGCTTCCCGCCTTTCCTCCTCCAATCGCTCCAGATGGCGATGGTAGTCCATATAGAAGAACAGGAGGTGGGTGAGTACCTCCTGGGGAACCGAGTCCTATATCTCATCAGGAATGGCAGTGACGTGCCATTCCTGCTGCCAGGCTTCACAGCTCAGCTCCATGTTGAATGTTTCATAGTTCAAAAATATATTGTAATTGACCATGGTATTTTTGATATAAAGAAAATGAAGGTGAGTTTGTGATAAAAGAATTGATGTATAGGCTGATATGAAGTGGGTGTTTATATAGGCAAAAGGATGCCAGGAGACGCAAGGAATTTAATGCTGACAGGTAGAATTAATTCTACCTCGTCTCCCTAGACTTGGGAAGACGAAAAACAGTCATTGGAAGTGTAAGCCGGGGTTTAATGCGCATAAGTAACAAGTAAAAAAACTGTGCATTACGTGTACCACTATCCCTAATAATATTGACTGTTAATATTTTACCCAAATATATTCTGATTTAAAATGAGACTGCTTTTAGATTTTATCCACAAATAAGTCAAGTTAAAAGATCAGAGTTTAATATCAGAACTTAGACTTATATCAGAACTTAACAGTCATCAGAACATAATTTCTTAACTCGAAAAATGAAGGCCTATTTTTGTAATTCCTCACACAAATTCTGATATAGATTCTTCAGAACTTAATCATCAGATCGTTCAATCAGAACTTGTCCTCAGAATATATGCAATGTGATACATAAACTGTTCATCTAAAATAACATAGATCACCACTGTAATTTTCATCATTTATATGGAGTGTTTAGTGTGTGCATTAAGCTAAATCTCAGACAAAGAGTAAAGTCTGATTCACTTCAGTACATCTTAGAAATAAGACATAACTAAAACTTTACTAAAAACCTGTCATTATTCTGAAACCTACTATTGAATGAGTTCATACTTGAGTCCACCTCACTTGTTTTGTGCTAATTTTGTGCATCTTTTTAAATTCCATTGTACAGTGGCTTCTCAGTGTAAGTGAGTCACGACTGCTTATCAGAATTTATGCTATTATCAGAGTATTTCTCCAGTAATCATAGAGTGCGAAAAGTCACCAAGAAAATATTTTACTTTTCTGATGCATATTTACTTAATACCAGCAATGCACTTGGGTCGTCCCTTCCACATTTTTACTCTAGATCTCAAAGGAGTACCTGATCTTAATCCTTGATTCCTTTTCTTTTTCTTTTGATAAGTGAGGTTTATCAGCACTTAGTACATTCAACATATTTACTAGCATCAGAACTTAACAGATGAGAAGCATTATTCTAGTGTGTGACTTAGTAATAAGATAGACAAAGTAAACTCAACTAAGCTCAATATCAGAATTTGCTTGTGTTAATAGACTTCCACATAAATAATTACTTCTATCATGGGATCTTTAGTATATTGAAGATTACTAGGTCAGCATCTAGCACATGTATCCTCATAGGATAGAATAGTTACATGAACAGACATATCACTATCAGAGTTTAGAAAGTCACATCAGACAACATTCAGTACTTAAGCAATTTTCAATTAAGCACAGAATTCACAAAGAGAGTAATTTCTGTAAATACTGATCATAAAGTCTGATGCATCAAAACAAAACTGAGCAAATTTAAAGAAAGAACCTGAAACCATTCCAAGTTCATTTACCAATCTTATAAAAGTAGCTTCACACAGTGGTTTTATGAAGATATCCGCTAGTTGTTGATCTGTTGGAACAAAGTGTAATTCCACTGTACCTTCATCCACATGTTCTCTTATGAAATGGTACCTAATGCTGATGTGCTTGGTCATTGAGTGTTGAACTGGATTACCTGTCATAGCAATAGCACTTTGATTATCACAGTAAATAGGGATTTTGAAATATGTTAACCCATAATCCAGTAACTAATTCTTCATCCAAAGAATCTGTGCACAACAGCTTCCTGCAACAATGTACTCTGCTTCTGCAGTTGATGTAGAAATTGACTTTTGTTTCTTGCTAAACCAAAAAACCAATCTGCCTCTAAGAAATTGGCAGCTTCCACTTGTGCTTTTCCTATCAATTTTGGAACCTGCAAAATCTGTATCTGAGTAACCTATTAGTTTAAAATCTGATTCTCTGGGATACCACAATCCCAGATCAGTTGTTCCCTTAAGATACTTGAATATTCTTTTCACAGCTGTTAAGTGAGGTTCTCTTGGATCTGCTTGAAATCTTGCACAAAGACAGGTAGCATACATGATATCAGGTCTACTAGCAGTTAGATAGAGTAGAGAGCCAATCATACCTCTGTAATCAGTAATATCTACTGATTTACTAGTATCCTTGTCCAGTTTTGTTGCAGTGGCCATGGAAGTGGATGCACTTGAAGAATCTTGCATTCCAAATTTCTTCAGCAAGTTTCTGGTGTACTTAGTTTGACAAATAAAAGTGCCTTCTTCATTCTGCTTGACTTGAAGGCCCAGAAAATAGCTAAGTTCCCCCATCATACTCATCTGATACCTTGACTGCATCAGTTTGGCAAACTTCTTGCAAAGTCTGTCATTTATAGAACCAAAAATGATATCATCAACATAAATCTGGACCAGAAGTAAGTCATTTCCATGGTTGAGGTAAAACAGTGTTTTGTCTATGGTTCCTCTGTTAAATCCACTTTCCAGAAGAAACTGAGCTAAAGTCTCATACCATGCTCTAGGAGCTTGCTTAAGTCCATAAAGTGCTTTATCAAGCCAGTAGACATAATCTGGATATTTGGAATCTACAAAGCCTGGAGGTTGTTCAACATATACTTCTTCCTCCAATTCTCCATTGAGAAAAGCACTTTTCACATCCATTTGAAAGACAGTAAACTTTTTGTGAGCAGCATAAGCCAAAAATATCCTTATGGCTTCCAATCTAGCAACTGGTGCAAATGTTTCATCATAATCAATTCCCTCCTGTTGAGAATATCCTTTTGCAACCAGCCTTGCCTTATTCCTTGTAATTATGCCATCACTATCAGTTTTGTTTCTGAATACCCACTTTGTACCAATAACAGATCTATTCTTTGGTCTTGGCACTAGGGTCTAGACTTTGTTTCTTTCAAATTCATTTAACTCTTCCTGCATTGCTTGCACCCAATCAGCATCTTGAAGAGCTTCTTCCACTTTCTTTGGCTCAGTCTGAGAAAGAAAAGAGTTGAAAAGACATTCATTTGAAGTAGTTGTTCTAGTTCTAACACCTGCATCAGGATTTCCAATTATCAAATCAGGTGTATGTGATTTAGTCCACTTCCTTGCAGATGGAAGGTTCTCTCTAGAACTGGATGCTCCCCCATGATCCATGTTGTCTTCATTTTCATTTTCTGATGCTCCCCCTGAAGCTATGCTCTCTGAGTTGGATTCTTCAGAAGATTTTCAGACCTATCAGAACTTGGCTTATCAGAGCTTGACGAATCAGAACTTGAAGAGCCAGATGTTGAAAGGAATATGTCCTAAGTCCAATCATGTATTAGGATTTAGGAATAACTTCCTGTATAATTTGTTTTGATTTCATTGATATTAATAAAAGACTTGTTTTGTTTTTTATAACGGGCTTTATCTATTTAAGTGTTTAAATAAGATATACCATAGTTTAGAGTAAAGCTTTTTATGGATTATGATGAGATCATAATAGTGAGACCTAAAAGATGATAACTCTAAACTTAAATAGTTCCTGGTCGTAGGATTACTAACTGGTAATTAATAATCCGCAGAGATCGGTACATACTATGCTTGCTTCATTATGAAGGATGTCTGTTCTCATAGACATTTGTGTGGTGACACTATAGCTAGTATGTAGGTGCTTATTATGGAATAAGTTCACTGAACATGACTCGCACAGCTGAACAACTGATGGAGTTCACTCACGTGTCAGCAGTTGTTCACATAGTGATAGTTGTACAAGTATCCTTAGACTTGAGGTCATCATAGTCATCTTGTGTACACTGAACTATGCTTTGGTTTAGTTCTTAGTCTCCAGGGACAATTATTAGGGCTCTACTGGGTATAGGAATTTGTACACGAAGATAGTGTATGATCAATAAAGGATCTACCCCTTCCAGTGAAGGACGCGAATGTTCAAGGCTGATCCACTTATGCTAGTTCAGGAATCTCTGGCCAGAGTAAATGAAATTAGAAAGGAGTTTCTAATTTGCATAGAACTACGCATAGTAAATGGTAAGCAAGTGATCGAATTAGATAGGCTTGACACGAGATTCATGCCTTGTATTTAATCGGGACATTGTAGGGTAGAAGGAGTTTATTGTACGGTAACTATTCACTGAATAGGTTCTTGGTATTCTAAGCAGTGAATTCATATTATCCGGATAGTCGCGATATGCTGAGAAGTATCCCTCACGATGTAGAATAAATGTGATTAATTAATTAATCATATTTAATAAATTAGAGAATTTATATAAATAATGATAAAATAGTTTTATTATTATTTATTTCTACTACCGGCTTAATATTGAACCTACAGGGTCACACCATAAAAAGAGAATGATTTAATGGTGGAGGAATTAATTAATAATGGCTAAATAATTATTTATTTATGAAATAAATAATTAATTGGAAAATTTAATAATTGATTAAATGAGATTTAATTGATTATAAATTAATTAAGAAAAGTTCTTAATATTATTAATTAAGGATTTAATTTTTGGAAATTAAATCTAGAGAGAGAATTATTTCTAAAGTGTTTAGAAAAAGGATTAATAATTAAAAAGTGTTTTAATTATTAATGAGAATAATAAATGAGATAATAATAATAATATTTATGGGAAAATTTCAGCTGAAAATTTTGCCTATAAATACACTATTATAGACCCTATTTTTATTTGAACCCAAGAACCCCAAAAACCCAAAAAGTTTGGAAAACCCAATTCTCTCCACCTCCTTCCTCCTTCTTAACATCGTTTTCTTGGTGGATACCGGTGGAGTGCTTCACACTTGAGGAGCAACTTCTAAGGATCTCTGATCGTTGTCTCCGAATTATTTTAAAGGTTAGATTGATCCCCTCGTTTTTACCACGATTTATATGCTTTTATTTGGATTTTGTATGTGTAAAAGTGTTTTGCCATGCCCCCGCTGCGTTAAAAATCCAACAGATGTATGTTCTGATACTTCTTGAGATGTGGTAAGATCTTGAGTATGCTCCCCCTGCATAGGTGCATCTTCCTTTGGCGTAGTCACCACAGTTTCAATAACATCAGAGTTTAATCCATCAGAGTTTGCAATATCAGGACTTAGATTGTCAGGATTATCAGTATCAGAATTTGAGTCTTCATTTTCAAATCTCAGCTGATCATGATCAATAAAATCTTCAAGTCCAGTAATCTTCTTGTCATCAAAAGAGACATTGATAGATTCCATGACCACTCTTGTTCTCAAGTTATAGACTCTGAAGGCTTTTGTGGAAAGTGGATATCTAATAAAGATTCCTTCATCAGCTTTTAGATCAAATTTGGATAGCTGTTCAGGATGAGTCTTAAGAACAAAACACTTGCATCCAAATACATGAAAATACTTCAGACTTGGCTTCTTTTTCTTCACCATCTCATATGGTGTCTTTCCTTGCTTGTTAATGAGGGTTGCATTTTGAGTAAAACAAGCAGTCTGCACAGCTTCAGCCCAGAAATAGGTTGGAAGCTTTGCTTCATCAAGCATTGTACGTGCAGCTTCAATGAGAGTTCTATTCTTCCTTTCAACAACTCCATTTTGCTGTGGAGTTCCAGGAGCATAGAATTCCTGCTTGATTCCATGGTTTTTACAGAACTCTTCCATTATCAAATTCTTGAATTCAGTACCATTATCACTCTTTATTGTCTTCACAGACTCTTTGAACAATTTATCCAGTTGCTTGACATGATCAATCAAGATAGATGCAGTTTCACTTTTGTGTGCAAGAAATACACCCATGTGTATCTGGTGAACTCATCCACTATGACCAAAGCATATTTCTTCTTTGCAATAGACATGACATTTACTGGACCAAATAGATCAACATGTAGTAGGTGATAAGGCTCAAGATTTGATGATTCAGTCTTGCTCTTGAATGAGGATTTTCTTTGTTTAGCCTTCTGACAAGAATCACAAAGGCCATCAGGAGCAAATACTGACTTTGACAGTCCTCTCACAAGATCTTCCTTGACTAGTTCATTTATATTGTTGAAATTTAAATGAGAGAGTTTCTTGTGCCAATTCCAGCTTTCTTCAATTGATGCTCTACTCATCAGAAAGATTGCAGAACCATCAGTACTTATTGAAAGCTTAGCTTCATAAATGTTACCACGCCTGTATCCTTTCAGAACAACTTTGCCTTTAGATTTACTTACAACTTCACAGTGTTCTTCAAAGAAATCAACATGATAACCTCTGTCACAGATTTGACTTATACCTAGCAGATTGTGTTTAAGTCCTGAGACCAGAGCTACTTCTTTAATGATGACATTCCCAAGATTGATATTGTCATATCCCAATGTTTTTCCAATGTTTCCATCTCCATAAGAAACACTTGGGCCAGCTTTCTCCACAAAGTCTGATAGCAGGGCTTTATTACCAGTCATATGTCCTGAACATCCACTATCCAGAACTATGATGTTTTTCCTGTTGCCCTGCAATTACAAAGACCACTAATAATTAGTTTTAAGGACCCAGACTTACTTGGATCCTTTGACCTTATTAAGTTTATTAAATTTGCAGCGGATTTAGCATCAGAGTTTATGTTAACATTTTTCTTATCAGAATTTACACTATCAGACTTTGAATCAGAACTTACACTAGAAGGAACAATAGAAACTTTCTTTAAAGAAGGTTTTATTTGATAATAATCATAGTAAAAACTATGATATTCCTTACAAGTATAAATGGAATTCCATAAACTACCACAATGAAAACAAGGATTTTGAGGTTTATATCTAACAGACTGACTCTTTTAACTCCTGACTTTGAAGGTAAGGAGTTTATGTTTTTATTCTTCCTGCAAAAAGAAGCCAGATGGTTAGAACTTCCACAGTTATGACATGTTTTCCTAGGAGCATCAGGAACAGGCTTATAATCATTGCTTTTATTCACTCCTTCCTTTCCATTCCTATTTTTCCTAGGTGATTTTACCTTGTTTGCATTCTTAACATCTTTCAGCTTATGCTTAAGTTGCTTCTTTGTCATTAAGCCTATGTTTACTTCAGCTGTCTTTTCCTGTTTTAGTTTATCAGAAGTTAATTCCTTTTTAACTTCTGATTTCTCATTATCAGACTTTACAGCTATAAACTTAACAGGTTTTAACTTTGGCTTTTGCTTAACAACAACAGGCTTAATATCTACAGTTCCTTTATCATTCTTATCCTCTTCATAACCTAAGCCCTCTTTCCAGTTTTCACTACTTAACAAATTCTGAGTTGTTCTGCCAGAGTTAGTCCAAGTCCTGATAACCTCTCTTTCCTTTTCTAACTCAGTTTTTAGAGATTCATTCATTTTTAGCACTTCATCCCTAACATAAAAGGCATCATCTCTATCTTTCTGAGTTTGATGGAACATACCTAACTCTTTTTCTAAGAAATCATTTCTTTTCTTAAAAGCAAGATTTTCTGAAGTTAATCTTTCACATGTTAAAGTTTGATCTCTATAGCTAACAAACATGGTTTTAAGATATCTTCTCAACTCATTTATATCATCAGTATGAAAGGCATAAGTAGTTTGAGGTACCTTTGATTCAACAGCTTCAGAGCTGCTTTCAGCACTTGCTTTTTCAACATTTGCCATCAAGGCATAATTCTCCTCACTTTCAAAATCTGAGGTGTCTGTCCAGCTTTTCTTCTTTGTGACAAGAGCCTTGCCTTTGTCACTCTTCACTTTCTTGCAATCAGGAGATATGTGGCCTTTCTCACCACAGTTGTAGCATTTGACATTTGTATAATCTCCTCTGTCAGACTTTCCTCCTCTGCTCTCAGATTTTCTGAAATTCTTCTTATCAGAGCTTGTGCCTTTCCTGGAAAAATTCTTTCCCTTCCTGAACTTCCTATATGCAATCTTTGTGATCCCTTTCACCATAAGAGCACACAGCTTCATCATCTCTTCATCAGCATCCGTCTCAGGCAGGTTTTCAGATTCTGAGTCATCTTCACTTTCAGAACTTGATGACTCATTATCAGACTTTATGAAGAGAGCTTTACCCTTGTCTTTCCTTGAGGTAGCTGCCTTGGGGGATTCTTCTTCAGCCTTAAGAGCAACTGTCCTTGACTTTCCACCTTTTCTCTTGCTTCTTTGTTCCATCTCAAGTTCGTGAGTCTTGAGCATTCCATAAATTTCATCAAGAGTTGTTTCATCAAGATTGTAGTTATCTCTTATTGTTGTTGCCTTCAAATCCCAGCATTCAGGAAGAGCTAACAGGAATTTAAGGTTTGAATCTTCAAGATCATACTCCTTATCAACCAGTGACAGATCATTTAAGAGTTTGACAAATCTATCATATAAATCAGTCAATGACTCATTAACCTTTGAGTCAAAGTGTTCATACTCTTGAGTGAGTATTGTCTTCCTGTTCTTCTTAATCGTATCAGTTCCCTGACACCTTGTTTCCAGGGCATCCCATATCTCCTTTGCAGTCTTGCAGTTTATTACCCTGTTTGACATTACATTATCAATGGCACTATGCACTAAGTGTCGTACCTTAGCATCCTTAGAAATTGATGCGATATCTTCAGCAGTGTAATCACTCTTCTCCTTTGGTACAGTCTTTGCTGCTTCACCTGTAACTGCAACTGCGAGCTTGGTTGGTTTGTGAGGCCCTTCCTTGATTCTATCAAGATATTCTGGATCTGTTGCTTCCAGAAACATGGTCATCCTCACCTTCCACATGGGATATTCAGATGGTCTCAATATGGGAACTCTGATGGTTTCATACCGACTTTGAATTTGTGTCTTTGGATGTTCTTCAGTTTTGGTGGGCTTAGTTGGAGTTTCTGTATCAGACATGATTGTGTTTGGATCTTAAACTGTTTATGTGTTAACAGACAGGCTCTGATACCACTTGTTAGGTCACACACACACTGTAGAGGGGGTGAATACAGTGTATAGTACAATCAAATCGAACTTTAATAACTCAAGTAACAGAAAATAAACTTTATTGAAACAATAAACTCTGTTACAGTATGGAACTGTTACCTCTCAGTGATGAACAAATATCACGAGAGCTGCTAGGGTTACAATGAATAATCTTCTCGAATATGATAACACTTATAGTGTAAACCCTATGTCTGTGTTTATATACTACACAGTTACAAGATAATCGCTAATTGATATGGAATATAATTCTGCTTCCTAAAATATGTCAATCAGATATCTTTTCTTCCAAGTATTCTATTCTTCATAGAAATCCTTCTTCATGCATTTCTCTTCTTATGTTTGTCTCGATCTTCTATCCTTTAATCAGCTGCTGTCCTTATCTGAACATCCTTCAGTACTTAAGTTCTGATATCTATCTTCTAATGATTATCTCCTGATAATATAAGTACTGATATCCTTAAGTCCTGATTTCCAATAAGTACTGATTTATCCTGTTTAAGTAAGATCTGAAAACTAAACATAAATCATATTAGCCATGACATTATCAAATATATCTAACACGCCCTGCGATCCCGCGCGGCCGCTCTGAGTATGGCGTGGCTGCTCCCAAATATAGCGCGGCCGCCCTGAGCTTCTAGAAAAACTGTATTTTCTTGTTTTCTTGACTTCTCTTGCTGGTTTCTTTCGCGCAATCGACCGATGCTCTATTCTAACACTCTTTTAGCATAGAAACAATGTAATATCCATCCCTTCTTCCCAATATGCCATGAAATACAAAACACTACAAAAACACATAAAAAACACACACAGCTTGAGTACAAAACACCAATTTGAGCCTTTACGAAGCGTTCTAAGTGGACATAAATGCCACTTAACAACTACAAACTCTATGAATTTTTATCCAACTTAATATCTAATTGCACTCAACTTCTGTCTTACCTCTTTTGTAGGAAACCAAACATTTTCAAAATTAGTTTTAGTAATTCAAATTATAATATAATAATAAAATTTAATAGATCAAAAAAAATTTAAAAAAAAATTAAAAAAATAATAATATTAATCTCTCTATCCATACTATATTATTATAGGCAAAATGTGGTTTTGTTTGGTTGATTGGTTAACACTTTCCAAAAAATCAGGCTGACGCTTATCATTTTTCATTAAAAAATAAAAATTAAATTATACGCAACAGAGTAGGTTGACTCAATGTATGTCTCAGCAAAAACACTTTTCGTTCATCCTGCGGACTGAATATATATATATAGATAATTAATTTAAAAAATTCCATATAGACAAGTTATACATCCATTAGTCCTACCAAATTTCCCACACAACACACTTGCACGTCGTTGTCACAGGACTCACTACTAAAAACCTACTCTATTCGCCATTTATATCAAAAACATATTTGGATCGCAAAATTAATAAATAAATTTGAAAAAAAATAAGATTAAATAATTTATATTAAAATTAGTATCATAAATTTCAAAAACTTATTTATTTTATTTCATATTTTACCTTTTATAATAAAAAGTAAATTTAATAATAATAATATGATAATAAATATTAAAATTAAACCATCCATCGCATAGGTTATATGTTATACTAAGCGTAATAGGCTACTTTAAGCATAATGGGCCCGCAAGGGTTGGCTCAGTTGGTTAAATAGGGGATAACTATCCTCTTGATCACAAGTCCGAATCCCACGGGAGAAGAATTTATGATTATGCCTCTTGAGCCAGAGTATGTCGCTTAAATGCGGTTTATCTTAGTTCACGTGATTTGCAGGCTATTGCGTGAGCCCGTAGGGTTTACCCAGTGCGCACCCGAAGAATTGCGGCTGCGAGTTACCTACGATAAAAAAAAACATAATAGGTTATGATTGGTTGTTTGGTTAATACCTTCCTAAAAAATAATAACACAACTTTCAAAAACATTATTAACATTAAAAATAAGAAAAATATATATATCTTTGACTCTTCTAAAATTCATTCAAATTATAATTCTCTCTGAGTCGGGGACCAAATAATCTCATAATCAATTAATTCTTAATAGTTAATACACATTAGATGAACACAAATACTATATTTAAAAATTAAATCAAAAATACATGAAATTGAAAAAAAACAAAAACTTGCATTCTCTTATGGTCTTACATAGGCCAACATGAAATAGAATTCTTTATGTTTAAGAAACACCAATAACTAAAAAATGGATGTTTTCGAAGTAAAAAAATTGAATTTAGGGTTTGTACACAATTTAATTATAAAATAAAGATTTATGGTATAAATATTAAAATATGAGTAGCCATGTCACATTTTTAATATCTTTCAATTTTTATAATTTAGTATTATCTTTCCCCAATAATGCGCCCGTGATGCTACCACGTGGACAAACGAAACCAAGGCAACACCGAAGGATCGTCTTAGGGTTTCCTCACCCCAGGATGGGCCGAGAACGATGTCCATCGACCAACAGAAGGCCCGGACGAAGGACATGCACATGTTAGGTATGAGACCAGCAAGTCCCAGTGAGCAAAGTGTTGGAAAATATGGGTATAAGTCCCATATTGGTAAGTCATATTTTTGAGCATTATGACTAAAAGATGTGTGAGATATGATGATATTCTCTTAATAATGGAAATTATTATTTTCCATTAGAATTTGGCTCAAATATTATGGCATAAATTAATTTGATTTTGTTTCAGATTAATTGATATGGTGTATGTCTTGATATATTTAATCTGATTCTGTTTCAGATTATTTATGGAATAGAGTAGCTTGCAAGTATTACACCGATTCCATAATTAATGATATTTAATTATGGAAAAGAGTAGCGCACAAGTCTATCTACACCTATATAAACACCTCTAAGGCGTTAGGGTTAGACACACCAAAAACATATTCGCCTCTAAATACAAATCTCTCTCTCTCAGTGATAGTTTCATGCCCGTTCAAGCTCGCTGAAGGTGCTCATTATCCGTAACGCCGCCGCTACCTCGTTTTATCCTGGGAGGCTATCGACTCGCACATACGGTGAGAGGCGAAATAGCTTTAAGGAGACAGTTTTTACTGGACTCGAGGATCTCTCTTCTGTTTATATCTTTTCTTCCTCCGTTTGATTTCGTTTACTCACGCACACACTTGTTTGATTATTTGTATTAATCGCAGATTGTTTTCACAATCTTAAAGCTATTTATTTTATATACATCTGTGACTGATACATCTGTATCTGCTTGTTTTGTTGAGTAAC
Organism: Apium graveolens; assembly: GCF_009905375.1. NCBI lineage: Eukaryota > Viridiplantae > Streptophyta > Magnoliopsida > Apiales > Apiaceae > Apium > Apium graveolens. Next base: position 84,263,103 of record NC_133649.1, read on the forward strand.
AGATCGATGGAGAACCAAACTGTGAACGATTCGATGAACATGACGGCTGATCCCAACGCACAGATCACTGGATCTGATGGGGTTCACCAGCAGCCGATTAACCCTAACGCACGGATCGTACGATCTGATGGGGGTCAAACGCCTGTTGGACATGTGCCTTCGGGACATGTGCCTGTGGGACACACTGTCATTGGACATTTTAGTGTTCCTCTTGGACAGATATCGGCAGGATTTACTCCTCCGATCATACCTGCGGTGCCTACTGGTGTGCATACACCTGTAGTACAGACGCACGTACCATCTGTTCCACCCGTGGTGCCTGCTGCACCTGTTATGCCAACTGTGCCTGCTGCACATGCTGAAAAACCTGAGAAGTTCAACGGAACGAACTTCAAACGTTGGCAACAAAAGATGCACTTTTATCTGACCACGTTGCATATGGATCGCTTCCTTAAGGAAGAACCACCGTTGCTCACTGCTGAGAGTAACATGCAGACTGTGTATGCTGCTGATGCTTGGAAGCACTCCGACTACATCTGTCAGAACTATGTGTTAAATTGTTTGTCTGACTCGTTGTATAACGTATACAGCGTGAAGCCAACAGCTAAGGTCTTATGGGAGTCACTTGACCATAAGTATAAAACCGAGGATGCTGGGGCAAAGAAGTGGATTGTTGGCCGCTTTCTTGATTATAAGATGGCAGACTCTAAGACTGTGGTCAGTCAGGTGCAGGAACTGCAGGTGATCATTCATGACATTCATGCTGAGGGAATGGTCATAAGTGAGTCTTTCCAAGTTGCTGCTGTTATTGAAAAGCTTCCACCTGGATGGAAATATTTCAAGAACTACCTTAAGCACAAGCGAAAGGAGATGTCTATGGAGGATCTTATTGTTAGACTTCGTATTGAAGAAGACAACAGAGGGTCCGAGAAGAAAGTTAACGTTGCCACTGAGAAGGCAAACATGGTGGAGCATGCTCAAAGCTCCAAGCCCAAGAAGGCTAATTCTGGTAAAGGGGCAAAGCTGGCACCCAAGGGAGGGATTTCGAAGTTGAAATTTCAAGGGAAGTGCTACAACTGTGATAAAGTTGGTCATAGGTCTTCTGACTGCAAGAAGCCCAAGAAGCCCAACAAGAAGAAAGAAGCAAACATGGTAGAGAATATCTCCAAGGAGATGGGTGACATAGACCTCTGTGCTACGGTCTCTGAAGTGAACCTGGTCGGTTCTAATCCACGTGAATGGTGGATTGATACTGGTGATACTAGGCATGTTTGCTCAGACAAGGCGGTTTTCTCTAGCCTCAAAGCTTCCGATGCTGGTGAGAAGCTCTACATGGGGAACTCAACAACTTCTACCATTGAGGGTGAAGGCACGGTGATCCTGAAGATGACCTCTGGGAAGAATCTGACTTTGAAGAATGTACTTTATGTGCCTGATATTCGCAAGAACCTTGTGTCTGGTTCTCTGTTGAATAAGCATGGCTTTCGCATTATAATAGAGTCAGATAAAGTTATTTTGTCTAAGAGTGGTATGTTTGTAGGCAAGGGTTATTTAACTGATGGGCTTTTTAAGCTCAATGTAATGTATGTTAAGGACGATAATGAAATGAAGAATTCTTCTGCTTACTTGCTTGAGTCTCCTAATTTATGGCATGCTAGATTAGGACATGTAAATTATGACACTTTACGACGTTTAAGTGCAAAAGAATACATACCTAAACTTACTATCGATCCAAAACATAAGTGTGAGACTTGTGTTGAGGCAAAATTAACGAGATCATCATTTAAACGTGTGGAAAGGAATACCAAAGTGCTAGACCTAATACATAGCGACATATGTGATTTAAAATTCGCTCCAACAAGAGGAGGAAACAAGTATTTTATTACATTCATTGATGATTGTACAAAATACTGCTATGTATATTTGTTGAAAAGCAAAGACGAAGCTATAGATAAAATTAAAATCTATAAGGAAGAAGTTGAGACACAACAAACTGAGAAAATCAAAACGATACGAAGTGATCGTGGAGGTGAATATGTTGAACCGTTTGGGGAATTCTGTTCACAACATGGTATAATCCATGAGGTCACTATACCATACTCCCCTCAGTCAAATGGTGTGGCTGAAAGGAAGAATCGCACTCTGAAAGAGATGATGAATGCGATGTTGTTAAGCTCTGGGCTCCCACAATCGATGTGGGGAGAAGCCATCTTAAGCGCAAATAATATTTTAAATATTACGATGCGCAAGAATAAGGATGTAAGTCCTTATGAAATTTGGAAGAAAAAGAAACCAAGTTACCAACACCTGAAAGTGTGGGGGTGCCTTGCAAAGGTACTGATCCCTACACCGAAGAAGGTGAAGATAGGTCCTAAGACTGTGGATTGTGTCTTCATCGGATATCCTCCACATAACACTGCATATCGGTTTCTTGTTCATGAATCCAAGATTCCTGATATTCAAAAGAATATCATTATGGAATCAAGGAATGCCTCATTTTTTGAGACGATGTTTCCCTGTAATCCAGGAAACCAACAACCTACGACGTCTAAACGATCTCATGAGTCTGTAGATGACGATAATGAGAGTGACGAAAGTAAAGACGAAAATGTGGGGGTAGTGAGAAGGAGCAAAAGACAACGAACGGAGAAATCCTATGGGTCTGATTTTATGACCTATTTGCTCGAAGAAGGTGACCCAAAAACTTATAAGGAGGCGGTTACCTCACCTGATGGGCCTATGTGGAAAGAGGCCATCAAGAATAAAGTTGATTCAATTATGCAAAATCATACTTGGGAATTAGTGGACTTGCCAACTGGTTGCAAACCATTAGGTAGCAAGTGGGTTTTCAAGAAGAAGTTGAAAACTGATGGCACTATTGATAAGTATAAGGCCAGACTTGTAATTAAAGGATACAAGCAACAAAAAGGACTTGATTACTTTGATACATATTCTCCTGTAACGAGAATAACGTCCATAAGGATGATGTTTGCTATTGCTGCAATGCGTAATCTAACTATACATCAAATGGATGTGAAAACAGCTTTCCTAAATGGAGACATAGATGAAGAAATCTATATGGAACAACCTGAAGGGTTTGTTGTCCCAGGACAAGAAAGGAAAGTGTGTAGATTGGTGAAATCATTGTATGGTTTGAAACAAGCGCCTATGAAATGGCATGAAAAATTTGATGAGGTCGTGCTGGCCAATGGTTTTAAAATCAATGAATGTGATAGCTGTGCCTATTACAAGGATAACGAGAACAGCTATGTCAAGGAGAATGACAATGGCTATGTCATGATGACACTATATGTAGATGATCTACTTATTGCTGGAAGCAATGATAAAGTTATCAAATCTACAAAGGACATGTTGAAATCAAGGTTCGACATGAAAGATATGGGACTAGCAAATGTTATTCTGGGAATTCAAATTTCTAGAACATCAGAGGGTCTCGCATTAAGTCAACCACATTATGTTGACAAGATCTTTGAGAAGTTTCTTAAGGATGACTTTGAGAAAGCTAGGACACCTGTGGATATGACTTTGCACCTATCCAAGAACAAAGGTGTAGCTGTTTCCCAATTGGAATACTCGAGGATAATTGGTAGTCTGATGTACCTCATGAGTTGTACAAGACCAGACATTGCATACTCAATTAGCAAGTTGAGTAGGTTTACGAGTAATCCGGGAGCTGATCACTGGAAAGCGATTATAAGGGTACTAAGGTACTTGAGGGGAACTCAAGACTATGGACTGCACTATGGCAGATACCCCGCAGTATTAGAAGGATATACTGACGCAAATTGGATATCTAGCAAGAAAGCACTTAAGTCTACGAGTGGCTATGTGTTTACATTAGCTGGAACGGCAATATCATGGAAATCCTCAAAACAAACGGTGATAACTCATTCCACGATGGAAGCTGAGTTTGTGGCACTAGATAAATGCGCCGAAGAGGCTGAATATCTACGTCAGTTTCTGGAGGATATTCCAAGATGGCCAAAGCCTGTAACTGCAATAGGGATTCACTGTGATAGTCAATCCGCTATTGGCAGAGCACAGAGCACGATGTATAATGGAAAGTCTCGTCATATATGACGACGACACAGTTCCATTAGACAATTGATCTCAACCGGAATTATCACTATTGACTATATACCGTCAAAGGATAATATCGCGGATCCACTAATCAAAGGGTTATCAAGAGAAGTGGTTGAGAAATCATCGAGAGGGATGGGCCTTAAGCCTATTGCTTAATGGCATCATGGTGGACACCCAACCATTGCTGACTGGAGATCCCAAGAACTTGGTTCAATGGGACAACTAAATCATGATGACCAAATCACTGTGGGGGTAACCCCTGGCCTGTTCCTATGATGAGGAAACAGTGAGACCCGTAAGGTACGAGGTTAAACTTTGAGCTTTTAATGATCTTTGATGAATACATGGAGCTCAGGAGTGAACGCATGGAATTCAGTTGAGTAAACGCGGGTTACTCTATAAGATAAAGATCACCTATGTGGGAGAGAAGTGGGGCCGCTTCAAAGGAGAATTGCGAGGCACAATTCTTTAGAAACTTCTGCAGAACCAGGACGATGTTCCATGGCCAAAATGGACATACTCATGAGAGCTGAACGAGTCAGAAACGATATAGTGATAAGTATATCATCGTTTACATAAACGGTCGAACAGTTCAAGGACAAGCACGTCTACTGTCTACCAGTAAAGTCGGTATGCTTACTCGAGCGAAGGTTCAAGGAGCATTCTCTACCTATCGTATGCTATATCTGATCGAAGAAACTATCACCAAATCAAACTCCATGTCTGTCTGTCTGTCTGGTGTGTGCTACTAAGATCACCAATCTCACCCATGTGGGGGATTGTTGGAAAATATGGGTATAAGTCCCATATTGGTAAGTCATATTTTTGAGCATTATGACTAAAAGATGTGTGAGATATGATGATATTCTCTTAATAATGGAAATTATTATTTTCCATTAGAATTTGGCTCAAATATTATGGCATAAATTAATTTGATTTTGTTTCAGATTAATTGATATGGTGTATGTCTTGATATATTTAATCTGATTCTATTTCAGATTATTTATGGAATAGAGTAGCTTGCAAGTATTACACCGATTCCATAATTAATGATATTTAATTATGGAAAAGAGTAGCGCACAAGTCTATCTACACCTATATAAACACCTCTAAGGCGTTAGGGTTAGACACACCAAAAACATATTCGCCTCTAAATACAAATCTCTCTCTCTCAGTGATAGTTTCGTGCCCGTTCAAGCTCGCTGAAGGTGCTCGTTATCCGTAACGCCGCCGCTACCTCGTTTTATCCTGGGAGGCTATCGACTCGCACATACGGTGAGAGGCGAAATAGCTTTAAGGAGACAGTTTTTACTGGACTCGAGGATCTCTCTTCTGTTTATATCTTTTCTTCCTCCGTTTAATTTCGTTTACTCACGCACACACTTGTTTGATTATTTGTATTAATCGCAGATTGTTTTCACAATCTTAAAGCTATTTATTTTATATACATCTGTGACTGATACATCTGTATCTGCTTGTTTTGTTGAGTAACAGATCGATGGAGAACCAAACTGTGAACGATTCGATGAACAATCTGCGATTAATACAAATAATCAAACAAGTGTGTGCGTGAGTAAACGAAATCAAACGGAGGAAGAAAAGATATAAACAGAAGAGAGATCCTCGAGTCCAGTAAAAACTGTCTCCTTAAAGCTATTTCGCCTCTCACCGTATGTGCGAGTCGATAGCCTCCCAGGATAAAACGAGGTAGCGGCGGCGTTACGGATAACGAGCACCTTCAGCGAGCTTGAACGGGCACGAAACTATCACTGAGAGAGAGAGATTTGTATTTAGAGGCGAATATGTTTTTGGTGTGTCTAACCCTAACGCCTTAGAGGTGTTTATATAGGTGTAGATAGACTTGTGCGCTACTCTTTTCCATAATTAAATATCATTAATTATGGAATCAGTGTAATACTTGCAAGCTACTCTATTCCATAAATAATCTGAAACAGAATCAGATTAAATATATCAAGACATACACCATATCAATTAATCTGAAACAAAATCAAATTAATTTATGCCATAATATTTGAGCCAAATTCTAATGGAAAATAATAATTTCCATTATTAAGAGAATATCATCATATCTCACACATCTTTTAGTCATAATGCTCAAAAATATGACTTACCAATATGGGACTTATACCCATATTTTCCAACACAAAGATCCATTAGACGACCATACCATTGGGTCGAAGGCCCAATGTGCTCATGGACCGAAGGCTCGCTACGACTAAGGCATTATTAAAAAGGAATTAAAACGTCCCCGAGGATCACGCCTCCAACGTTCGTCCGTGTTTTATGCATAACAGACGAACATTATGCATAACAGACGAACATTCAATACAAGTTTGAGTATAAATATCCCAGGGAAAGTAAGAATAATTCTATTCATACACTTTCATATTCTCTATATTTTCTTATATTCCCAGAACTTATTCTACATCGAGATCACTTATTCTCATACCGAAGGAGAATCGGGGGATAATCACTCACATTCTCTTTCTTTTCTTTTTAGGTTGCAGCCGAAAGACGTTTGTGAACATTCATGGCTGGCCAAAGGTCGTTCCTTCTTAAGAAAAGGATCTAGGCGTAACGACATGATATCGCTCAATTATACATGCAGGTCTGTCTAGGTAAGCAACATGATTCACTTGTATTTCAGCGCGTAAATAATACTCCACCTTTGTCAAATTAGATGTTTCTTTTAACTTTTTTCACATATTTTACTGCGTATAAAAGCTATACCTTCACATATAATTTTTTAAATTTCCTTTTTTTGAATTGAAATTTAACTTTTATTATTTTATTCGAAAAAAAAGATTTAAATATTATTAATAGAATTATCTTTTTTATTCACGTAAAAATATGTTTAAAAAATTAAAATAACTTATATTTAAAGTGTTGTAAAAAGTGCAAAGCGAACATAAGTAGTGAGGTCACCTTTCTAGCGGTTAAGCGTTAAATCGGACGCTTAAGCGATTTTAAAAGCGGATCGGATTATAAATAAATATATATATATAATAAATATTTTTTGAATAAAGAGATAACATTCACATATTATCATAAATCAATAAAATGATCATTCATAAAATCATAATTACTTTAAAAAATACAAGTAAAATTTAAAAATATCAAATTACATTTCTTTTAAAAATAATATTTTTCTTTTTATAATTATTTTTAGTCCCCATTTAATTTGGTCAAAAAACGCTTAAACGGTCAAAATCCACTTAATTCCGCTTAAAATCGTTTAAACCTGCTTAAACTTTACTAAACGCTTAACAATCCGATTTTGTACTAATTAAAATATTTTTATCATCGATTTCACTTAAACCCCCATTTAATGCGTTTTTTATAACATTTATTTTCAAACAGAATAGAAATTAAAAACATATACAGGGAAACTAAAAAATTGTACCCAAACTTTCAAACATTTACTTATTTTTATGGCTTCTAGTAAGGCTATAGGGCATATTGCACCAATTTCGTAATTTGAGGACCGAATAGAAGAGGAGAAGACGAGACATGAATTTGAGGTGTGATTGAAGAGAAGAAGAGGACACGTCTTAAAGTAAATAGAGTTTAGGAGTGATACAAAGAGGAGAAGACGACACGTGTCAGAGGGAGGACATCTTGCATGATGTGTATGCAAGTTGTCATAATCCAATAGCTAGGGGTGAACGCGGATCGGGTTGGGCGATTTAGAGATAATAAATCAAACCAACCCAATTAATTCAGTTTTTAAAAAATGAACCCGTTAACTGAAAAAATTATTTTCAACCCAACCCAACCTTTATATATTGGGTCGGGTTGGTTCAGGTTAAAACTCGAATAAAACTATTTAAATATTTTTAAGAGTCAAAATTACAAATAATTTTAATCAAAAGTTGAAGTGTACACCATAATTTAACAAAAGATAAAAATTATTGAATAGTATATATACCGTGTACTCTTCTAGTTTAAAGTCAATAATTTATGGTGTATTACCCGTAAAATAATTATTTTATTTCAAATATATTATTTATGACAATAAATACATAAATTAAAATTTCTAATAATAATACTATAATCAAAAAATCGGGTTGGGTTAATAAGGGTTTAAATTTTTTGAACCTTGACCCAACCCATTATATTCGGGTTGAAAAAAAATTTAAACCAATTAAAATTCTGGTTTTGAATAATTCGGCTCCGTCGGTCGAAATAAAAGGCAGATTGTGTCGATTTTGGAGTTTGGTCGGATTTTTTTCACCCCTAACAATGGGGTAAGAAGGACCAGAAGGGGCTCCTTCATGGGCCTCGTGGTGATTTAATTTTGGGCTACTAAAGGAACTGGTTTGAAGGTTAAGGACCTACGGATGACATTTTATTTGCTTACTCCTTTTTAACAATATCTAAATTAGCATCACGTGCTATCACAACACAATTATACGATCCGGAAAGAAATAAAATAGGAAGATAAATATGAACATTTCTGCTAATTGAAAGAGAAAAATTGTACAAAATCATGGTATTCATGGTGCAAAGACATGCACATCAGATATTGTATGGGCATTGGATCCCAAGAATAACTAGAAATTAGTATAAATAATGTTCAAAGTTCCATATATTCGATAATTATTATGGAAAACATATAGAGATGGTAGATAGTAGAGCCTAGAGTAGGATCGGTCTGTTTGGCAAGGGGCCTAGTAGAGGAGGTTCCCCAAGGACAAAGGCCCAATCAAGGTCCCACTGGTTTATAGTACAAATGATAAATTGAAGTTTATATAAATAAGCGATATAACTCCCCACTCTCTTTAGAGAGTCAGTTCAGGGTGATTTCAGAAAGTATACATGTATAGTCCATCCCTGTGAAGGTACATTGTTGCATGATCACATTTGGTGGGCCTTTCCAGGATTTTCCCAGTGCTTTGTGTTGCCACCTTGAAAAGTAACTCAAACAAATATTCTAATTATGCCCAAGAGCATGTATCAAGGTTCATATCTGATTTCTGTTTCATTTGTCAATTCATAATCAGTTATGCTATGCAAATCTTTCCTACTCCCCCACCATCCACAGAATCAAGAAGAGAAGAACAGTAAGAGTATATAGATTTCTTATTCTCTGTAATTATTGCCAAACTATACAAAGGAATTCGTTTGCCAAGATTCCCATCAGTTTCCATTACTGAAATTTTGGCATCAAAACAATAGTTTCCCTTTCGCCGGAATGTGTAGGAAGCTAAATATGCTTTACTTTTATAACTACCCTTCCGTTGAAATATAATTCCATTTACACAGCTTTATGTGAACTAAATTGAACAATAATACACCATATATTTACATCCTGGGATGTGTTTTAAGCGCACCTGCACAAGTTCAACTCAACACCAAGTGCATCGCGGAAAACTAAAGTATTCATATCCGTTCAAATACACCATTTCAAACTTCAAGGATCTCCAGATCGATAATAAATCCAGAAAACAGTACCAAAATATAAATGTGAGCTTGCTCATACATGAGCTAATCATTACAGTGTCATTAATGTGACGGGCTCCTTGCCTTCATCGCCAACTTGCCACATCAGATTTGTCCAAGTGCTTCCAATGCAAACAGGTTCTCCGAGGGAAAAAAAGAAATCACAAGTAGAATAAGCACTTGCAGCAAGAAAAAAAAAAGAAACATTGATAATTGAATATAATAGATTAAAAAACTTGCAGCGGAATCCAAATTATTACTGTCACTTGAGGAATATTGATAAATAAATAAATCAGATAATAACAATACGTCCAGTAGCTACTTTCTTTCCAAGATCATTTGTGTAAGATTATCCCCAAATAAAAGGTTTTCTGACTAACTTGTTCAATACGATTTTAACTGATTTTCTGTCTCTGTGTGTGCTTGAATTTTAAAGCATGCCAGATTGCCAAACAATATATAAGTTCTTTTGGCATAATTGTTCAATAAGATTTTCAGCTGATTTTTCTCAGGCCTGCGAATTTCATCTCTATTCATTCAAGTTCCAATACCAGAATACCTGATCAATCATATCTTGATTTAGTTTAGTGTCCTGAACTATAGTAGGCCATTCCCGCACAAACTTGCAAACTGTGAATCAGTTACTTTCCTTTAACAGCTTGTACCTCCCCATACTCCAGCGGGCCTCTGAAGACAAATTGATAATTAACCGAATACTAGAAACAATAATACAGTATGGTAGAACATCTTTTATTCACAGTTTCACAAGTTCAAAAGTAAATCATCAAAGAAAATAGGGCACCTGCATTTTCTACCGCAATCAGTGGATGAAACACTTTCTCTCTTTTGCTTTAAGTTATTGTACCTTTATCTTTTTATTTCTGATACCCTTAATAAATTCAACTTTAACAATGTAATTAAAAGCTTGCTTTTTTTCCATAGTAAAGGAACGATGAGACCACACAGACAGCTGTATTTTCAATCAATCTCTTCAAAGATTTGCATTTCCCACCTTATATCTTGAGAATCTCATTACCAAACCGATAAATGGACTTCTGGAGGTTAAATCTCAGACAAAATCTTTTAATAACACAATGTAACAGCACTAGAAAAGGTCTCTTTTAGATGCACGTCAATGAGTCATATACAGTAAAAAATTGTCAAAGACTTGCCTTAGTTTTAAAAGCAGTAATGCATTTATGCATGCTATACATAATACATGTAAGGTATTTGTACTATAAATTCCCCTTTGCATACAATAAGTTGCGTCAACAAGCTTCAGCATGGCACATAGGAATGCAGGAAACAGACCAATGATTACATAGATAGAGTTCACTGAAAGAATGGTTTAGACAGAAAAACTTCATTTACTAGCGACAAAACATTATTAGTGAAACAAAATTCATTATAAGATTGTCTCTTAATCAAATAATAATGCTCACTTAAATACTTAATCTCTGGTCAACCTGTAATTACTTATATAATTTTAACATATACAATTATATGCAACTACACACATAGGAAGGGAGATTCAGGCATCACTGTCTGCTCCGTCAGCAGGAAATAAAAATAACCAATCATTGTGCGCTCTAGTTCTCAGCCCATCTCTACAACTTGCTTTCTAGCTTCTAATCTATGCATTTATCTATTATGAATCTAAAATAATTTGGGACTGTAGTTCAGCAAACCTATAGTACTAGTTTATCATCATCATGTCTTTAATCACCTAAGATTGCTCAACTGTTTGAATTATTAGATGTCCCTATACATACATATCAAGAAATAATACCTAGTTATTTAGATCAGTTCTGGCAACAACAATCATCTGTTTCTTAAAGTGAACTCTATGACTATAACTCCCATGGAATAAATACTATTTTGTTTTCAACCATCACTACTAATCACATTTTATTCAGAGAGGCCTGAAATATATAGCGGCTTTCATAGACCAATTGCCTCATTATCCTCTATTGGTTTTACCTGCCCCAAAAGTATTACTCATTCCATATTCAAGGTAATTAACAATATATGTGTCATGGTAATAGTGATGATCATTGTAGCTAGGTGTTGTATGTAACCTGAGCCGTCAATTGTGATTCAACAATTTCACTTGCTTAGTGGCGAACTGAGTATTTGCTGCTTAACCAATTAAACACTCTGACACGTGATTAAAATGATTACTAACTACAATCGCAGCTAACTGCCCTAAAAAATCAATTCTATGCATCTCTACAACTTGCTTTGTAGCTTCTAATCTATGCATTTATCTACTAGGAATCCAAACAAAATTTGGGGCAGTGGTTCAGCAAACCAATAGTACTAGGTTATCATCATCCTGTCTTCAATTCACATCGGATTGCACAACTGTTTCTCAATAAATAAATGTTCCCATATGTACATATTAATATATAATACCTAGTTATTTAAATCAGTTATGACCAACGCCAATCATCGGTTTTTAATGAAGTGAACTCTATTATCCCATGGAATGGATTATTTTTCATATTCGACCATTAGAGCATATGCACCGGTCTTTCATTTTAGTTAATTCAGCAGGTGTATTGATGGACAAAACAAAAAATGATATGCAGCGATAGTTTTTCCCTACCATCAATTTTCAAATCTCCTTTGATACATTAATAAGAACATTAATAATCAACGGAGCTCTCCACTGCCGGCGATTGGCGAACTGAGTATTTGCTGCTTAACCAATTAAACACTCTGACACATGATTAAAATGATTTCTAATTACAACTGCAGTATACTTCTCTAAAAAACCATAACTTACTTTACTCTTTCATAGTCACTGCATCGGTGATGGCATCTGTTTTCAAAAACTATACTATATCAGCATGTAAGACTAGAAAGTGCACACAATGTCCAATGACATGTAGCAGCCATCATTAAAAAAATATAGGATAAAGAGAAAGGGCACAGGAGCGAGCGGGAGCAGAGTTACCCTGTACTTAAAAGACAAGGGGTGATTAAAATTTAATTCAGAAACACAAAATTTCCAAAGAAAACTAATGACATTTTTTAAATCTTTATATTCGGTAAATGATGTAAACACATATATTTTTACCAAAAAGGCCAGCATTCAAAATGATCTTCTGATTTCTTAAAATAAATAAATAAAAACGCATTTAAGTACATGTCTAGTTCTAGCTAATAATGTTTACATTTCGACCAAATTATATCACAGATTTCATCCCCTACAACGATTAACGGGAAAGAACATTAAGCCAAGAAACGTAGTTAAAATAATTACAAACATGGCTTAAAAATTAAAAGTTACAAATATTCATTCACAAACGAACACAAATATGATAAGGAACAACTTAAAATTGTAGCTATGATCAAAATAAGTTATGAAAAGCATTGCAAAAATGACTCACGATTTCTACATAATTATTTAATTTTTCCCCTCAACAAATTAATCAAGGTAAAATTCATCAGTAAAAAACGAAATTCGACAAGGTTAATTTCATTATAACCAATTAAAAATCGATTTAAGCTTCAATGCATACAGGTAATAAACGTACACCATTATACATAGAGTAATAAATGAAGAAAGAGTGTTGACCTCACTTCCGATTCTTTTCCGGCGAATGGTGATTACTCCGATTGTTGGTGGCTTCAATAAATCTGGTTGGGCTACTAGTATTATGTGGAGTTGGGCCGATTTTGGGCCTCGGGATAGTCCATGTCATTTATCATGTATGTCCTCTTTAGTTCTTCTAACCTTCTAAAATTTAATAATAGACGACGTATTCATGATTTTTCTGGGTTATTGTTTTGTTGTTGGTAGGTGTTTCATTTACAGGTCAATCACAATTTAAATAATAGTAATTCAAGTAGGTTTTTTAAACAGGTAATTTGCTGCATGAATTTGTAAGTTACGCTTTTAGAATAAAAAAAATTCAATTTTTTAATCTAAATCGACTCTATGTATTAAATTCTGTCTCAAATTATAACATTTTAAAATTAAAATTGATTAAAAAAACGGTTTAAAATTCAATATTTTCTATATATAATAGTCCAACATAACCATAATATTAGTGAAATATTTTATTCTCGAGAAATAACAGATTTACCGATTTGTTTATCATCCGGATTCAACCTAATTATTCTAATTCACCAATACATCGTTAAACCGCTACAACAAATTATCACTTGTGTTTTTCACCATACATATATATAAATGTGAGTGTCATTCAAAATTGAGACATTTTATTTAACTTTAAACATAAATACTGTATTATATGTGGAGTTAATTTCAATAAATTGAATTCAAATATAAGTTCAAATATAATACATCAACAAATCATTACCCTTCTTATTAATAATTTTTATGTTTAAAAATATATTTTGAACCTTTTTTACATAAATTAAATCATAATTTGACCCAATTTATTTTAAAAAAGAACTTGAAATACTTCAGCTTAATTTGAATTCGAAATTTGGCCCCTTTTTTGAAAATTGTTCGTCATTTGGCTATATGAACCGATTCAGGAAGTATAAGTTTAGTCAAATTGAATTATGAGTATGACGAAGAGATCAAATCAATAACAGAATGTTTTATATTAATAAATTAAATGTGTTTGATATTTTTATAAGATCAATACAGTAACTAATATGTAATAAATTACTAACTTGGACAAATGTGTGCTTGCCGGAAGAAGATATAAACCCAGTTGATTTCAATGTAGTCTCAAACCTATCAGATCAGATTAAAGGCTCAGGCTTGAAAATAAATAAATATTATTACTGAATTAGTATATGGAAAAAGGTTGAAATCATTCAGGAATAAAAGTCTGACAACAATTAAATTAACGTTATATTAATCCATATACTAGAAAACAATCTATGTCTAACATATATCAACACGACCAAAATTATGACATATTCTAAAATACATATATCTCATTTGATATACCTATATTATAATGTACACGACGCTGCAGTAAATATAACAACCTTGTACTGACACTTTAATATGAGATCACTGAAATTGGACTGAGATATTGTCGATTCCAAATACCTATAAATATTGGACTTATACAAATTACAATTAGTATCGACAAATCTTTAACTCAAATATCACATATATTCAAAATATCTATTGTTAGCATAATCATCAAATCCTTAAAAGTAGGGTTGGGCAAAAAAAACGAACAAACCGAAATCGGACTGGAAAATCGAAAAACCAAACCGAAAAAATTGAAACTGATAATAACCAAAAATAACTGCAACCGATGGAACGGTTTGGTATCGTTACGGTTTCACCTCTATAACCGAACCGGAAAACCTAACCGCTCATATTCCTTTAAAATATATAATATTATATATATAATAATTATATATGCATTTATTTGTTTTATACATAAATGAGTATTTGACACTTATGTTTATATTAAAATTTGAAAAATGTTCTATTTTGTATAGGGTTATTGTGGACTACAATCTTTGATTTGAAAATGGGATTATATATTGGCATTTGCAGAACTACAGTAGTCTTAAATTCACATATACCATGTCAGTGGTAGATAAATATTATATAATATTGTTCTGTTGATGAATTCTTAAAAAGGTAAAATGTCACCTATACATATTTTTAGTATTATATTAAATGATTAATTAAAAAATAAAAACCAAAAAAATCGAACCCGATAAATAGTTAACCGAACCTACAATAACAGTTTCGAGTGGTTCAATTACGGTTAATATCTAAAAACTGAACTGAATTGACATACACGGTTTGTTAACGATTTCCGATAAAAATCGATCTGAACCGACCCGTGCACACTGCACACCCCTACTGAAAAGAAAAACTGTAAACACTGCACAATATTTCATCACTCAACGATCTAAACAATTATTTAGTATAAGTTGTTTCGAGTGACATTTTTCGTACATTTTGAAATAAATAATAAAGGACAATACATTTTATTTTCTAACAAAACCCGCACAAACTGAAATTCAAAAATTATAACCTATACATTACGAAACATTGCTAGAAAATAGCTCATGCCTCGCACGGGTTATTATTCTAGTTATGTATTAAATTTTAACAATCTTTTTTTTTTGAAACACAAGCCAACTTTTATTAAGTGAAATGATATCTGAGGTTGAACCTCTCTAAAAATTGATCGTTCCATATTTGTTCTACTCTACATGGCACTATTTTTGCTAATTGGTGAGCAACTACATTTTCTTCTCCCTTCAAATGAGACTAACTTATAGAAACAAAGGATCTGCTTAGGGAAATAATGTCTTCGAGGACTGAATCAATATTGGAGAACTATATAACATCATTCGAGAGTCGAGAGATTAGCACATGTGAGTCAAATTCAACAATGATATTTTGAAAGATACATTGATACCCAAGCCGAATGGCCATCATGACAGCCTTCCCTTCAGCAATTTGAACCGACCACCAAGCTCGAACTTGCCTGGTAGATGTAAAGAGAACTCTGCCTTCACTATCTTTAGCCACAACTCCAAAATGCACCCACCCTGATTCTGTCTTTGAGGCATCAACATTTAATTAATAACACCCAAAGGTGGTGCAACCCATTTATTTTGACTTAAAGACACTGATCTAGCGGGAGAATTTGTTAGTCCCAACATATCGTAGAAGGGGGGTTGAATACGATACCTACAATCTTTTCGATTCTTTACAAGTTCTTTGTTAAAAGTATGGAATTAAATTGGACACAAAACAATTCGAGGAGTATGTCATTTTATTAATATAATCCTTGAGGTTGCTACAATCTAATCAATAAATTGATTAGCTACAATAAATTCAACAGCATAACAATATATTTACAAGCTTAATAAATGAGGTTCTTTAATGGAGCTCCTGTAAACACTCTGTTGAAAGCTGAAGAAGATAACTGAAAATGAATTCTATTCATTTAGCTGCTAATGTAGTCTTTCAAATTGATTGGATATGTGGCATTACTGTGTCCACACAAACATTTGAATTTGCTGCATTTGATTCACTGAATATCACAATTGTTCTATGGCGACTTGTACATTCTCTGTTTACTCTTTTATGGCGACCAGTAGCTTGTGTTGCTCTATGGCGACTGGTGATGCTCTATGGCAATCACTGGTGCCTTAGAGTGATTCTCTATGGCGACCACTGTGGTGCCTTAGAGGAGTTTTCTATGGCGACCAGTGTGGTGCCTTAGAGTAATTCTCTATGGCGATCACTGTGTTGCCTTAGAGGAACATCTCTATGGCGACCAGTGTGGTGCCTTAGAGTAATTCTCTATGGTGACCACTGTGTTGCCTTAGAGGAATTTCTCTATGGCGACCAGCTTGTAGAAGTACTTACACTTCTATAGCGACCAGAATGAAGAGTATTCTGCCTTAGAATGTTTTTGCTTCTGTTTAACCATTCTTCACTGTATCAACATTTTCTTCTATAACTGAATCAAAATTCCTTCTTGAACATTGTTGTTTGGTGCACTAGTCTGGTTCACAAACAACTAGCATTGAGAGAACCTAATTCAGTTTGTCTTGAGTTTCTGAACTGATACAGATTTGTGAATATCCATTGCTTTTTTCACTGAACCCTTGATCTGCAACACCTGAAGTCAATTGATGTAACTGATGATTAAATTCCTTTGATGTCTTATTCTTCATGGCTGCTTGAACATATTAATGAACTTCTTCCCATGATCTGTTTTGAGGACTTAAAGAGTCAATTGCATCTTTTGGTTCTTTGTATTTATCCTGTCTTCATCTATAGGGTTCCTGTACTTCACAGTTTAATATTGTTTATCTATTTCTGTTTTTATTTTGAGTTATAATTCCCCGATTATATGTTACATTATATTGTGCTTTACAATCTCCCCCTATTTGATTGTTAGAGTTCGACAAGCAAATCCCTAAGAATAACTCAACTGATAAAAATAAGAAAAAATACAACCTCAAAACAGATAAAGATATTAACTACATTCTGGATTATATTCAAGTCCAGATTTCTTTAAGTTATAAATTACAAAGAAGTGTTCCTCTAGCCTGAACATATATATTCTATGTCTTCTTTATCCTTGTTCTTTTCTGCTTCCTGCTTCCTGCTTCCTTCTCCTTCTTGAGTCTGATCAGATTTTCTTTTATTGACTTTCTTCTTAGGATCTGAAGGGGGGATTCTTTCAGCTCATTCAATCTAGCTTGCACACAATCACAAGCTTCTATTTCAAGTGCATTGACTATAGGTGGATTGTTCAACTCATGAAGCATTATCTCAAGATATTTGACTTTAGTGCATTTAGGAACAAGATCAAACAATAGTGATGATTTTCTGGACATTACAAAAAATATTATCATTTTTGGATGTCTTCTTACTCTTTTAGTGTCATTGATTGATTCTTCTTCCATCACTTCATCAAGTATCTTAATGATAGGAATTAAAGAAACCTTGTCCTCCTTGCATGTGGATAGTTTGAAATCCATCAAGGCTTGTTGTATTGAGTCTGATTTACTTATCCTGAAGTCTTTGATCCTGATCTTGCTCTTGTTGATTTTGAAGACTAGCTCCCCTTCACTGTCAGTGCTGATTATGGGTTCATTGTTTTTCAGAAGATTAATTTCTGTTTTTCCATTAATAAACACCATCTCATGATACGCTCTTGTAACCTTCTTCATGTCCTTCTCTGTATCTCTGATCATTTTATAATTGAGCCTATAAGCATATAGAATTTCAGCAGCTTTATAATTTGCTTCTGATCTTTTAACACATGGAGCTTCCAGTTTAGCTCTTTTGCTCCTGAATTGACTTTCTAGGAAAGTAAGTTGTAGAAAATGAACGGTTCTTATGTGTTGGTCAGACATGGTGATGTTTTGCATCCTGCCATCCATAAATACTTTGATAACAAATCGATACATAAAGGCTTGAGGGGATACATCCATCATCATTCTCCAAAGTTTGTCTCTGAAATATTCGTTCTCATTTGATTTCAACCATGGGATTTTTGAGGCTAAGACAAATAGTTCAACAATGTTCAGCTTCTTCAAGACACTGGTAGACACCTTCATCTGTAGACTATCTCTGTGATTGATAGTGATCTTCCATCCATTCTTTAGAATGTTCACAGTAATTCCGGTAATTATTTTGCTGAACTGATAATAGAACTCATGGATGTTTTCATATTCCTTTCTGTAATGCTCCACAGTTATCAACATATTAGAGTTACCAGGGTCTGAGTAATGATATCTTTCTGGTTGGTCCATTTTCTTCTTTATTTCTTCCCATTTATTTCCTTTCCTGTTAGTTTGAAGATATGCTTCTATTGCTTCTCTATTCTCCCTTCTTTGAATGGCTCTCTGAATTCTTGCTCTTGATCTTTCCATTTCTTCTTGATACTCTATATAAGAGCGATTGATTTTCTCTGAAAGTCCATAGAATAAACAGTCGTCTGAGAAAACATCTTCATCCTCAAACTATTCGTCCTCAGTAATGATATTTCTTTCTTCCATAGCCACTTTTTCAAATCTTGGATCACACCCCATTGGAACATCACTTTCATCTATTTCACCTTCCTCCAGCTCCTCTTCAGAGAATAAGGGTCTTAGGAGCATATATCTGAGACACCAGATTTTTCTGAGTTGCAATTATTTGGCTCAGATGTCCTCATTTTCCCCCTGAGATGTTGCACTTTCCTTAGTGAATCTTTCTTTGAGGTGCACCCTTTCATCAATTCTCTCTTCTTGCTCTTCCTTTATCTCATCTCCAAATTCATCATAGGCAACTCCAGTATTCTGAAAGGCATCTTAAAGTAGATCAACATCAATGGCTACTTTTTCTTCTACCCTTTTCTCCCCCTCAGTTGGGTTATCCTTCAGATCTGGTGTTGATTGATCATGTAAGTTCGAGACAGGGATCTTGAGAGAAATAGGCAGTTGCTTGCTGACTGAGGTCATTGGCCCAGTACTGGCAAGAGCTGCTTCAGAAGAGACCGGGATCGACGCTTGCTTGCTAACTGAGATCTTTGGCTCAGTGTTGGTAATTGCCTTTCCTTTTCCTGTGTGAGATAGAGATCGCTCAACGAATTCCCGTAAACTGGAAAATATTGCTTGCTGATGTTCAAGTTGATCGGAAAGACTTGCGATTTGATGATCTCTGAGAGATAATTCTTCCTGGAAATGTTGGTCTTTAAGAGCCAGCTGTTCTTTGAGATAACTGTCTTTGAAAGCCAACTGCTCTTCAAGATAGGATTTGGTGACATAGTTTGATAGATCTATGGGTGTATTTTGGATGGTGGGTGTCTCACAGGCTTCTCGCAGTGTATCACTCATCACTCAAGCATTCGGTTTGGGGTGATGTGTTTCACTCGTTCTCACATGTGCACTCCGCTCAGAGCTCCGAGTTCCAAATGTACCTGCAGAAGACACTGGAGCCATCCGTAAGGAGGTCAGCAGTGGTGCAATGGGAGTTTGCAATTCCCAATCCTTGTCTGAGACAAGTTTCCAGTCATCATTTGATGACTCATCCATAGTTAGAATCTCTGGGAGGAGCACTGGGGCCGTCATATTTGGCATCTGATCCCCAACTTCCCGTTGTATATGTGAAGATACATTCCCCTTAGGCTCACTAGTTAAATCTAGTTCATCACCAATAGGTTGCTGATCCACGCCTATGTCAGATCCACTATCCGCAGATGCACATAGGGTTATCAGTCCTGGGGAGGTAAGTGTTGTGCTAGATTTGGCAGTGATTACAACACTCTTTCCTAACACATGTGAAGGCAGTTGATCCATTGAAGGACCTTGAACATGATATTCTAACCGTAAAATGGTTTAATTCCCTGTTTCCGTCAATACTTCCTCACCAAAAAGAACTCTTCTTATCGACTTATTTAAAGCTTCAAGAGCTTGAAGATCGGAGAGTGTGTTTGACTCATTACACTATGTCATGGCCGGCGAGCGAATTTCAATAGATCTACCTTGTTGAGAAGATAGATCTAGTAACTGGTTAGTTGCCTTTTTAGCCAGAGAATCCTGTTGAGAGGATACTTGGAGGTTTACAGTTGTCTCAGGAGATATACTGCTTTGCTTTAATGGAGGCAGGGCTGTGGGTTCTCTCAAAGTACCTTCCTTATTTGTTGCATCTAGTGCAGTTTCTCCCTCAATATGTATTGGGTCCTTATACTTCAGGGTTTGGGCTAAGAGAGTTGAAGGTGTTTAATTTGGCTCTAGAGGGTGGTTATGAATTTGTGGTATGCCAAACTCACTACCTCTCCTATCTACTTGTTCAATAAGTAGCTGTGTGTGATGAGTGTCAAGTTATAATTGATCTATACTAATGAAATCAGAGCATGCTTCATAAGTATTACGCATAGCAGATGTACCCATACCTGAGAAAGCTGGTATGTAGATAAATATATTAGAGTGGGTAGACTCAGCAGCTTTAGGAGGTTGTCCAGCAGCTTCAGGTTGGGGTTGTTGAGCATTGTCAGGTACAGCTTCTTGATGTGGTTCAATTTCAACCTCTGCTTGATCAACATCCTCTGGCTCAGGTTGATCTGCTTCTTCATTTGCATTCTCTTCAGGTGCATGAGCAATGTTCTCCTGTTGTGCATCATCATCTTGAGGCTCACCTTCATTGTCTTCATTTTCATGTTGAGCATTGATAATGGCAAAGACATATGTCATGTACTCTCTTAGGAAAGCAACATTTGCATTTGGATAGTTTCATTTTCTGTGCAAATTAGTCACTATCAAGGGAGACATGATAGGGGAATCTTCCAGGATGTCACTGTGAGTTACTGTCTTTTGTGCTTCTGACAGTTTTCCATTGAGCACAATCTGAAAAAACCTTGGATATAAAATAAAGTTTTGATGCTGAGATTGGTTCTCCAAAATGTACTTCAAGAATAAACGCCCAAAGTTGATACAAAGATTATTTACGACAGCAACATCAACAATTTGATTGAAATGAGGCAGTCCATGGAATCCACCGATCTTGGGAGCCAAGCAGTGAGATAATATGTTAAGAGCAAATTCCATTCCTTGGGAAGATGAATCTTGTTGAAGTGTTTAGGAAAATCGTCATCCTCTGTTAATGTACTTCTTATACCTCGGAAGAAACTGAATATTTCCCAGTCAAGTGGAATGGCATCAAAGTTATCACGAGGTAGCTGAAGGTGTTCATTTAAATCATCTTCTGTGATTCTGATGGTCTCATTTCCAATTACAAAAGAAAAAGCCAGTTGGTCATTAGCAGAGGAGTTTGTTGCTGTTCTATGCACATGCCTGAGAAGCTCAACATTTAATTTGACATTAGTAGTTAATGTGAAGCGCACAATGGAGTGTTCATTAGAAAACGGATCCATATCTCAAAATAGGACATCTTAACTAGATCATGTTCAATAATTGAAACAAAATTTGTTTTTGGAATCTGAATATTATCCGCCATTTAATTAAAAATGAGAATAAAATTTGGATTTAAAATAAATAAAATTGTGCCCTTCGAATTATAAAATAAAACAAATTGAACAAACTTTTAACACACTTGTTAAATTAACCAAACAAAGCCTTAAGAAGAAATTAAATTAAAACCACTTCAATTAACAAGTTATGCCAAACAAAGCCTTAAACCAAAAACTAGGGTAATTCGATCTCCACAAATCTCTGGTGAAATTTGTTGATTTTGGTATCAAAATAATCCTTGTGATATGGATTTTTAAAAACTTCAAAAATTACAAATTTTGGCAGCAGTTTGTTATGGTTTTGATCTAAATAAAAATTCTTCTTCTCCATTGTGACTCGGTACTATGTGTATATAACTGAAGAAAAGCCGATTTGTATGTATATATACTCACAAACAACAAACACTAAAATGGTCAAGTGTTGTGTGGCGACTTAGAGTATTAGGGATCTCCTGTGGCGACGAGGGAGCTGAGTATACTCTATGTGGAGACCACATGAGAGACTTAGAATTTTCTAAGGCGACTCTCTATGGCGACCACAGGAGAGACTGAGAATTTTCTAAGTCAGGACTCTCTGTGACGACCACAGGAGAACTTACACTTAGAATTTTCTAAGTCAGCTCTCTGTGGCGACCACAGAAAGAACTGATACTTAGAATTCTCTAAGACTATTTTCTGTGGCGATCACAACACACTTATCATTTCAGATTTGTCACAAAATTCATTTTATTTTCCAAGAAATGAATTTTGTACTGCTATAATTACAGATTTAACATATTATTTTAAATATTTGTAAATTTAAAAGATGTTAAATTGATAGATCACAATTATTTTTCACCACTTATATAATTATTATCATTAAATTGATAATACCATATTTTTGTGAAAAATGATTATGCTGCAGATTTTAAATTAATTTCACGAGACCCCTTTAAATATTAATTATTTAAAGTCCACTGAAATTAAATTTGATAGCTCTATCAATATGAATGTGCAAAAACATATATCTTTATTGGATGCACACACATAAATATTTGAATTATGAGAAATAAGTAATGGCATGTAAATTCAGATGTCCTCAAAATATTGACATTTTATAACAAGTGAATTTAACCAAGACAAATTTCAGTTTCTGACTTCTAATATTTTAATTAGAAATATTTAACATCCCAAGTTCACTGACCAACTTAGAGAAAGTGTTTTCATCAAGTGGTTTTGTGAAGATGTCTACAATTTGATCCTCTGTGGGTACAAAATGTAAATCCATAGTGCTATTTGTGACATGCTCTCTGATAAAGAGATACATGATATCAATGTACTTTGTTTTTGAGTGCTAGACTGGGTTTATTGAGATTCCTATTGCACTTGTATTGTCACACAATATTGGAATCTTCGATACCAACAGACCATAATTTCGGAGATGGTTCCTCATTTGAATATTGTCACACAATATTGGAATCTTCAGCAGTTGATGTGGATATTGAGTGATGCTTCTTGCTATGCCAGGATACCAATCTTTTCCCAAGAAACTGACAGCTTCCTGATGTACTTTTACAGTCAATCTTATAACCTGCAAAATCTGAATCTGTATAGGCAACTAGGTCAAAACCTGTACCTTTAGGGTACCAAATACCAAGATTTGGAGTTCCCTTAAGATACCTAAATATTCTTTTAACAGCTATAAAGTGAGACTCGTTTGGTTCGGCTTGAAATCTAGCACATAAGCATGTTACAAACATAATATATGGCCTACTTGTTGTGAGATAAAGTAATGAGCCTATCATACCTCTGTAGCTTGTGATGTCAACTTTCTTACTACTTTTGTCCTGATCAAGCTTAGAGGCTGTTGGCATGGGAGTCTTTGCTGGAGATGAATCTTCCATATTGTACTTCTTGAGAAGTTCTCTGATATACTTGGATTGACAAATAAAAATACCATATTTCCTTTGAATCACTTGTAATACAAGAAAGTAGTTCAACTCTCCCATCATGCTCATTTCGTACTTACTCTACATTAGCTTAGAGAATCTCTTACAAAGATCATCATTAGTAGAACCAAATATAATATTGTCAACATATACTTGAACTAATATCATATCATATTTATGCATTTTATGAAACAGAGTTTTATCTATGACACCTCTAGTAAAACCATTTTCAAGTAAAAACTCAGAGAGAGTGTCATACCATGTCCTTGGAGCTTGCTTAAGACCATAGAGAGCTTTGAATAGGAAATATACAAAATCAGCCAGATTTGGATCTTCAAAACCTGGAGGTTATTCTACATACACTTCTTCTTCTAGCTCCCCATTCAGGAATTCACTCTTCACATCCATTTGATAAACTTTAAATTTTGAATGTATTGCGAATACCAGAAATATCCTGATTGTCTCAAATCTAGCCACTGGTGCATAGGTTTCATCATAATCTATACCCTCTTCTTGAGAGTAACCTTTAGCTACCAGTCTGGCCTTGTTTCTCATTACAATGCCATCTTCATCTAACTTGTTCCTGAATACCCATTTAGTGCCTATCACTGACTTATTCTTTGGTCGGGGTACCAGCTTCCATACCTTCTGCCTCTCAAACTGATTGAGTTCTTCTTGCATAGCAATAACCCAATCTGGATCTTCAAGTGCCTCATCCACTTTCTTAGGTTCCATTTCTGAAAGAAACTCTGAAAAATGACATTCATTCTGAGTGGCATGTCTAGTTCTCACTCCTGTGTCAGGATCACCAATGATCAACTCAAAGGGATGGTCTCTGTTCCAAACTCTTTGTCGAGGCAGATAAGATCTTGATGTTTCCCCTTGTTCATCCTAATGTTGAGTATGAACTGTAGATCCTCTTCCTGCTCCCCCTGAGTTGTTGTCACCATGACTAGATGATTCTGATCTTTATGTTGTAGTTCTTGAAGGTGTTCCTGTATGATTATCATAATAATTGTTTCCACCATTACCACCACTTGATCCTGAATCAGCATTTCTATGTACTGTAGGTATAGCTCTAGCAATCTCAGGTTCTTCTATATCCAAAGGATCATCTGATAGATTTTCAAATTCTAGAGATTCAGAATCCTTTTCTCTTTGCATGCTCGCTAACTTGGTGTCGTCGAATGTTACATTAAGGCTTTCAATCATCTTCTGATCAGTAATCATATAAACCCTGTAAGCTTTAGATTCCAGAGAATAGCCAAGAAATATGCCTTCTTCTGCTTTAGCATCAAACTTTCCTAGATGTTCATTTCCTTCCTTCCGCATAAAGCATTTAGCACCAAACACATGAAAGTATTTCAGTGTTGGTTTCTTGTCAGCCATTATCTCATAAGGAGTCTTGTCATGATCTTTATTAATTAGGGTATGATTTTAAGTATAACACGCTGTGTTGACAACTTCAGCCCAGAAGTAAGTAGGGAGTCTTGATTCACTTAGCATAGTCCTTGCTGATTCAACCAAGGTAAGATTATTCCTTTTTACTACTCCATTTTGTTGTAGAGTTCTTGGAGCTGAATACTGTCTCAAAATACCTTTCTCTGTACAGAATTCATTCAGAAATGCATTATTGAATTCTGTCCCATTATCTGATCTGATCTTCCTGACAGGTAATTTCGCTTCCAACTCAATCTTCTTTATATGATCCACTATCAGCTGAGGTGCTTCATCCTTGGATTGCAAAAATAATACCCATGTGCATTTAGGGAAGTCATCGACTATCACTAAAGCATATCTTTTCCTTGATAGTGACAACACATTCATTGGACCAAATAAGTCCATGTGAGTTAACTGAAGAAGTTCAGTTATGCTCGTCATTTCCTTGCTTCTGTGTGATGCTTTCTTTGATTTCCCCTTTTCACATGCTTCACAGAGTCCTTCTTGACAGAATTCCATCTGTGGCAGTCCTCTCAGTAATTCTCTCTTGACCAGAGAGTTCAATGTCTTAAAGTTCAAGTGCGAGAGCTTCTTGTGCCATAACCAACTTTATTCTGATGAAGCTTTGTTGTAGAAACATCTGATTACTCCATCACAGGTAGACTTCAAGTCAGCTACGTACAAATTACCTTTCCTCACTCCCTGTAAAGCAAGCTTCTCATCTTTCCTGTGAGTGATCAAATATCTTTCTGGCCTGAAATCAACATTGTATCCTTTGTCACAAAACTGACTAATGCTCAGAAGATTATGCTTCAATCCTTCCACAAGAGAGATGTTTTCAATGATGACATTGCCAATTTCCAAATTGCCATATCCCTTAGTAAATTCTTTGCTATCATCTCCAAAGGTATAGGGCCAGCTTTCTCAACCACACCTGTGAGCAGGGACTTTTCTCCGGTCATGTGTCTAGAACAACCACTATCCAGAATCCACATGATCTTTTCTTTTCTTACCTTACCCTGCAAACACAGATTGATTAAGAAGACTTTGGTACCCAAGATTTCTTGGGTCCTGAAGGTTTAGGGGTATAAACAGGATTAACAAATGAAACCTGGACAGGATTAGCTTTCACTTTGACTGACTCCTTCTCAGTGCTAGTCTCATCAGAGATGTTAGACTAAGAGATATGAGGTACTACAATCTTAGCCTGTGTGTGCTCATTACCCATGCATGTCTTAGTGTTAGTGCAAGTGCTAGCAGTTGCATGAAAAGCTTTGAAATATTCAGATATGGTAACAAATACACATTGCATACATTCAACTACACCACAGGGCTCATGAAAGCTAGGCATGTTAGGATGGCAGGCATACTGGAAGTTGTAACATATTATACTTTAGCTTTAGTGCATGCATGTGTAAGGTGTGCAACATAATTGCAACTATTATATAACTTCCTAGATGCGCAGATGAGGAAGAAGCAAAATCAAATTTCTTATTTACACCTACCTTGCCATTCATGTTCTTCTTTGTCTTAACCTTAGCACCCTCACCAGTCTTAGAGTTAACTCTAGGGTCTGGTTTCTTAAGTGTGTCAGGTTCCTTACTATCCACCTTATTACCTAGGTCAGCTATGGATTTGGCTTTACTAGTTGGAGCCTGAGGAGTCATAGGGGATTCCTCTACCTTCTCTCTATCTTCAGCAATCAATTCCTCATTGATTAGCAAACTTACTTCATCCAAAGGTTCTGAAACAGACTTAGTGAACAATGGAGACACATCATCTTTAATAACATATGGAACATTTCTGAAACAAACATGTTTATTTCAGATGTACCACTATGTTTCTTACTGTTCAGCTTAGAATAGTCAAGTCCTATTGAAGTCTTAGATTTAAATCTTTAACTCTCTATTATCTCCTTCTAAGTCAAAGCTACATTCTTAAACGCCTGTAACTTCTTTTCAAAGTCGGCAATTTGGGTTTTAAGAAAGGCTTCTATGTATGCATTGCAGATAACCTTATTCTCTAAAAATTCATTCTTTTGTTTAAGGTCTTCTAGTCCAACTACAATAAATTCTAGTTCTTCATTCCTAGAGATTAAACTTTCAGATTTAAGAACTAACTTATCATTTTCAAGTTTATATGCAAACATGCTTGTATGAACATTATACAATTCTAGAGTAAGTTCATGCACAGTAGATTGTATTCAGACACAGACATATCAATAGTGGTAAGTTCAGGAACCTGAGATGATTGTGATGATTCCTCTGCAGAGTCTGTCATACGAGCCAGATTTACATACTCTTCCTCTTCATCTGAATCAGTATCATCCCAGCTTTTTCCTTCATCAATGTACGCTCTTCCCTTTTCCTTTACCATAAGCATTCAGCTTCCGTTTCAGCTTCTCATTCTTCCTCTTCAAATCTTCATGAGTTTCCTTCTTTTTATATGAGTCTTTTGCTTTTGCTGCCTTGGGCTTTCTGCAATCAGATGCAAAGTGACCTAACTTATTATAGTTGTAACATCTTGTTTTGCTCTTGTCTACCCAACTTGACTTGTAGCCTCCTCTGGAGCTTGACCCTGGTGAGTAGCTTCCTTTCTGAAATCTCCCTGATGAACCTCTTGATTTATATTTGGGCTTTCTTCTGAATCTAACATGACCAAATTTTGCATCCATGTATGACATAGATCTGTCCTCCAACTGTTCAAGTTCTTCCTGGGTGTAGAACTCATTTTTATCCTCTGGCTCACCATGAGCAATTTCAGTTATGATAATTTCCTTGATTGTTGAGGAGGGTGCAACCTTGTCTTCTTGAGCTTCAGGTTCACAAACTACAAGTACAATAGTTTTTGTAAGTATCGTACTCTTACTGTCAATAGAACCGGGTCCATAGATAATAGCTCTCTGCTCTTGCTCCAGCTCATGTGTTCTTAACTTTCCATTGATTACATCAAGGGACATAGTAATAAAATCTGCTATTTCCCTGATTGATGTGTTCTTTTGTTCCAAGTGAACTGGGAGCGTCAGCATAAACTTTCTGTTAGACTCTCGTATATGTTAAACTTTCCCTTGCAGCTTTAATTCACTTAACAGTCTTATATTTCTCTCAAAAAGTGAAGACAGTGCTTCTCCGGGTTGAAGTTTGAATGCATCATACCGAGTCATCAGAATATCCATCCTATTTTCTTTGACTTCTTCTGTACCTTCCATTAAAAGATCAATGGTATCCCACACATCTTTTGCACTGTTACATCCTAGAAGTTGATGACTCATATCATTATCGGTCGATTCCATAATTATGAGTTGAAGGCTTGTGTCCAGATTTATCAACTCCTTGTCAGTTTCCATATATTTAGACGGATCCCTGGGAGTGAATGAGGAAGGAATTCTCACACCAGCTGTGGTTATGGATTCAACAACTACTTCCATAGGAACATAAGGGCCATTCAGTAATACTCCAATGTAAAGTAGATTCGAAGCTTTCATAAACAGCATCATCTTTTTCTTCTATAGGTTGTAATTATCTCTATCGAATGGGGGAACCTTTATACTTCCAATTCTTTGGTTGTTCATCATCTTGACGGAATTAAATTATTTAAAGTTCAAAAATTTCAAGAAATGATAATTTTTCAAAATTAAAAATTCAAGAAATTTTCAAGAACTTGTTTCTTTCTCCGAATCTTGATTTATATATCAATCAACAAGCTCTGATACCAATTGTTAGTCCCAAAGTATCGTAGAAGGGGGGGTTGAATATGATATCTACAATCTTTTCGATTCATTCACAAGTTCTTCGTTAAAAGTATGGAATCAAATTGGACACAAAATAATTTGAGGAATATATCATTTTATTAATATAATCCTTGAGGTTGCTACAATCTAATCAATGAATTGATTAGCTACAATAAATTCAATAGCATAACAATATGTTTACAAGCTTAATAAATGAGGTGCTTTAATGGAGCTCCCGTAAACACTCTGTTGGAAGCTGAAGAAGATAACTGAAAATGAATTCTATTCATTTAGCTGCTAATGTAGTCTTTCAAATTCATTGCATTCCAGATACTTTTCCTGGAGTAACTGCTCGAATGGTCCAAGATAGATTCCAAAAATGAACATTTAGGATAATACTTAACCTTCATAACTCTGCCCAATAACGACTCTTATTTTTGGATCAATCGACATGCTTGTTTACCCAGTAGTGCATTATTAAAGACAACGAGATCCTTAAAACTCATACCACCCATGCACTTTGGAGTGCACATCATTTTCCAACTCTTCTAGTGAACTTTACGTAGAGTGTCCTTGCTTACCCAGAAGAACCGAGCCATTGCTGACTCGATATTATGAATAATGGATATGGGAAATTTTAAATGCCCATCAGGTAAGTTGGGATTGCTTGTACCGCAACTTTTAGCAAAACCTCTTTGCCAGCTCTCGCGAGTAATTTCTCCTTCCAACCTTGTAATTTTTTCCAAATTCTATCCAACAAAGCTTTATAAATAAATTTCTTTGATCTTCTTGCAGCTGTAGGGATCCCAAGTATTTCTCATGTCTGTCTACGTGCTTTATTTGAAGAGTATTAATCAACTCTTCCCTTCACATATCATCCACTCCTTTGCTTAAAGAGATTCCCGACTTTTTATCATTTATTTTTTGACTCGAAGATGCTTCATATTTGTTGAGAATATCAACAATAATTGAACATTCTTGTCGGTTAGCTCTAGCAAACAGTAAGATATCCTTTGCAAAGAGAAGGTGTAAAATCTCTGGCCCACTTCGGCTTGCTTTCGCACCATAAAGTTTCCTTTCCATACCTTTATTCTGAATCATATAAGAGAAAGCATCTGCTACCAGTATAAATAAATAGGGATAACGGTCCCCCTGGCGCAATCCACGACCAAGAGCCACCTATCCACATGTTATACCATTTATATTAAAAGAATACCGAACAGAGCTAACACAATCTATAACTAGATTCACCTATCTGCCATCAAAGCCCATATACAACATAAGCTTCCTCAAAAATTCTCATTCCACTCTATCATAAGCTTTGCCCATGTCTAACTCCATAGCAATCGTTCCTATTTTACCTTTCTTCTTATTTTTCATGGAATGGAATAGCTCCAAAGCTATCAACGCATTGTTGATAATTAATCTCCCAGGGACAAATGCACTTTGATTTTCTGTCAGTACTGCTGATAAAATGGATTTAAGACGCAAAACAATCACCTTGGACACTAATTTATACAAGACATTTCACAAGCTAATTGAACGATACTCTGAAACTCTTGTGAGATTCTTCACTTTTGGAATTAAAGCAATGTTTGTTTTAACAATCTCACTAAACTGATAGTTAATATTTTTTTAACAGAAATTAAGTTTTAACATTCGGTCTCAATATTCGTGTATTTTGAAAAAAAAATATTGTGATAACTTCTCTATAGATTTTTGTGAAATAAGCTAAAAACCATGTCTAATTTTAGTTTTTGACTTGATTATAAATGTTGTCAAAATTTTAGTTATTCATGTTCAAATATCCTTACTTTATATAGTTTATCCAACTTATAAGAGAAGAAAATATTGTGTACGAATTCTTATTGATGTGGATTAGAGTGTCCTTTCATTTTTGTGCCCGGGGTCTTAATAAGCACATGCTTCACATTTTTATGGTCTACAGCAACATAATCAGCATTGTCTTGATGGTCTACAGTCCATTGTTTGGGCAATAGCCACATAGAAGAACCAGAATGGCTTGGGTGACAAATTATGTAGATCATGTCTCTGTATATTCCAAACTATCCATTAAAAATATCAATCTATGAAATTGAATGAATCCAAAAACATGTGATCATATTTTTATGGTTCGAAAGCCCTCATCATAGTAGAGATACTAGACATATTTTTATCTCGACATTAATAAATTAAAACATTATGATCATCAAAAATAGGAATCCACATTTGACAATATTTAGCTTGGCTGGAACGACACCTCAGTAAGCAATATGCTAATTTCCCTTAATACTAATTCCAGAGACAGGTTGATCATAAGTGATAAGGGACATCTTAAAAGGGTGGTTCAGATGCATGACGTGGTATTTGAAGATGATTTGCTTAATGAATCTGATGATCTTGACTTGGTTTAAGTTGTTAGAGGTCTTCAAACCATGTTGTGCAAGACATGCCTATATTATAACAAGACTAAGTCAAATTGATAGCCCTAAGATATAGTTGTATGATAGTCTAAATCTATATTTTGTTTTGTATTACTTGAATCTGTAAAAATGTTAAAGATCCAGACTGGAGTATTTTTCTGTGAACAGTCTCAAGCCTAAGAATAAACTCTGGAAGAAGATCAATAAGATAATGCCTTAGAGAAAAGGTGAAGAAGCTTGGGAATAAATCTGTTTTAGGAAAAATGTTCTAAGTCAAGATATCTACAAGTCACAGATCAAGTCATATAGAGAAGTTATTCGAGAACTAGAGAATGACTTATCGAGAAGTCCAAAATGGCTTATAGAGAAGTATCAGAGATATCGACAAGTCAAGTGAAGATATGAAGATTGGAGATATCGACAAGTCAAATTATCATTAGAGATATCAAAGATATCTACAAGTCAAAATGTATATAGAGATCTCTGAGATATCGACATATCATTTTTGCATGTAGAGAACTTAGAGATATCGACAAGTCAAAATGAAGATATGAAGATCGGAGATATCGACAAGTCAATTTCTTATTAGAGATCTCAGAGATATCGACAAGTCAAAATGCATATAGAGATCTCAGAAATATCGACAAGTCATTTCTACATGCAGAGATTTAGAAACCTCGACAAGCCAAGTTCACTTATAGAGAACTCAGAGACCTCGACAAGTCAAAGACACTTATAGAGAACTCAGAGATCTCGATAAGCCATTATACTTATTGAGATGTCAGTTCTCTATAGAATAAACTGGAGATCTCGGTATGCACCTCAAGTACAGAATGCAGACAAGTTAAATATTCAAGATTATCAATCAACAAATGATCTAATCACTTATATTGAAAAGTCTATAAAAGCAATTTGAAGAGTGCAAGAACAAGGGCCAAGATTAACTGACAAAGGAATGTCACAGACCTACAAAATTTTCAAGGATTCACTAAGCCAGAAATAGAAAGCTTTAGAGATAACTTAAAGTAGGGTTTAGTACATCTTATTGCATGATGTGTAAACCTGTATTTACTATCTATAAAATTCTGGTCCTTTATTTTAAGTTGTAAAAAACATATCTAAATTTTATTGTACTTTCTCAAGGAAGAAGCTGAGTTCTTATATTCTTAAAAACCCAGGAATTGTAGCAAGACATACTTAATTTTAACACAAATTAAGTGAGTTTTGAAATACTGTGTTTCTTGTGCATATTTTTTATATTCTGCTAAAGATAATATCTCTACAATCAAACTGCTTTGTTCACCACCTTTCCACGTCAGTTTTAAAAAGCCTAAAAATCAAGAAAATACATTCACCCCCATATGTTGCACTCAATATCTAACAAGTGGTATCAGAGCAAAATTTAAAAGAAAACAAATAAAGATCTTGGAAGTATGAGTGCATAAAAGATAAGCAGTATCAAGATACCAGCCTTTGACAGAATCAACTATACACTTTGGAAAAAGAAAATGATGTTGTTCATAAGGATGGCCAATTCATTATATATCCAGATTCGCAAGAATGGCCATTTCACCCCCATGGAAAGGGTATATGAATCTACAGATGGAGACATGGTCATCCCGGCTTATTTTCCCCCTAAGGACCCTTCAAAATACACTGAATCTTAGAAGAAGAAAGTCTATCTAGATAGTGGCCTGCAATTAATTATGATAGTCACTTGACAATATGATGTACAACAACATTGTGAACTATTACATGGCTAAACAGTTCTGGGAGAAAATAGAGATTTTGTGTGAAGTTATAGAGGAGTTTCGATCCAACCAAAGGAGAATACTGGTGTCTCAGTATGAGGGATTCATGGCAAAGCCCAAAGAAAGAATTACTGAAGTTTTTGAGAGGTTCAATAAATTAATAAATGACTTGTAGCTACATGATAAATATTATAAAGCTGAGGAGGTTAACCTGAAGTTCCTGCTAGCTCTTCCTGTCCATCTTGAACAAAAGATATCAGCCACTAGAGAAGGAAGAGATCTGATCAGAATAAAACTAGAAGTTCTATATGGAATCTTGAAAACTTATGAACTTGAAATGCTGCAAAGAAAGTTATTAAAGCCAAACCATGGACATGTGGTTGATGGTTCCAGTGCCTTAATTGTACATGGCTTACTTGGATAGGAAATTTTCTAACATTAGAGTCAAGAAGCCAAGGTTTTTCAATGACAAGGGACAGTCTTCAAACAACAACAATTGGAAATCAAACGCTCAGTATAACTCAGCTAGCAAAGGCGGCTACAAAACTGGATCTATTGACAGGTCAAAGATAAGGTGTTTCAACTGTGATGAGTTGGGTCACTTTGCTACTGAGTGCAGGAAGTCCAAGAAGGTGAAGAAGGACAAGGCATGTTTGGAATTAGAGTCAAAGTATGAATCTCTCTTGAAGAAACATTCTGAAAAAGCTTACAATACAGAAGACAAAAGTTGGGATGATACTGATGATGAAAATAAGAATGAAGAGTTTGGAAACTATGCATTAATGACTGTTGAGCAAGGAGAATCATCCTCATCAAAATCAGAGGCACAAACTCTAACTACCATTGATTTAAATATAAGCCAATATAAAGAAACTATTGAAAAGATGAGTGTAGAGATATTTCATATCCACACAAGCATGGTGGCAACTACTGAGGAAGTGAGTAGGCTGTCAAAGATAAATGATGAGCTTGAGATTGAGAAATAAAATTTAGAACTGCAGCTTGTTGAGCTTAAAACTGTCAATCAGGAAAATGAATATTTGAAGAACAAGATGAAGTGTGCTAGTGAAATAGAAGCTGTGTTGAGGGAAAAGATAGAAAAGAATGAAGTCAAGTTAAAGTCTTTCAAGAATGCTTCTCAGTTAATTAGTCAGTACCATGAGAAGAGCAAGCCATGTGCTAATATAGCCATTAGCATTGACTATGATGCCTTAAATAATAAGAAAAAGAATGAAGGTGACAAGGGCATAGCAACTATAAATGAAGATGTCCCGGCTATGTTGAAAAAAGTTGATTCACCTTTATTCAAGGCATGTGAAGTCAATTTCAGTGAAGAGAAACACACTTAATCCTCATTGTGTGCAGGGCAAAGTGAAAAAGGTCATATGGATCATCGATAGTGGATGCTCAAGACATATGATAGGTGATAAGGCCCTACTATCATAAATTGAGGAGATGTATGGCCCATTAGTGACTTTTGGAGACAACAACAAAGGATTCGTGATGGGATATGGCAATTTAGTTTCTGGAAATATTGTCATTGAAGATGTAACACTGGTGGTTGGTTTACAAGTGAATCTCCTGAGTGTCAGTCAATTCACAGATAGAGGATTCAATGTTTCATTTGACAAAGGAGATTGTTCAATAATTAGCAAAAAGACTTGTGAAATTGCTTTGAAAGGAGCAAGAAAGGGAAGCTTTTTTGTTGCAGATTTAAACTCAGAAAATGAGGATGGAATATGTTGCTTCTATACCAAGGCATCTGCTGAGCAAAGCAAGCTATGGCATAAAAATCTCTCTCACCTGAATTACAAAGCAATCAATACCCTGATGAAAAAGAAATTAGTGAGAGACATGCCAAACTTGGAGTTTGCTCAAAATAAAGTCTGTGAGGCTTGTCAAAAAGGAAAAATGAAGAAGTAAAGTCACAAGAGTAAAACTGTGAATTCCATAAGTACACATTTGCAACTTATTCACATGGACTTACTTGGACTAGTTAATGTCTTATCAATTTCAAGAAAGAAATATGCACTTGTGATGGGGATTAATACTCAAGGTACACATGGGTAGAATTTATGCATTCTAAGGATGAAACTCTACACATCATAATTGAAAATATCAAGAAGATTGAGAAGCAGGCTGAAGATCAGAATTGTGTGAAGAGATTCAGGAATGACAATGGCACAGAATTCAAAAATACAACTTTAACTGAATTCTACAAAGACAAGGGCATTGTTAGAGAATTCTCGGCTACTAGAACACCTCAGCAAAATGGGGTAGTTGAGAAAAAGAATAGAACACTAGTAGAGGCTTTTAGAACAATGCTGCAAGATGCCAAATTATCAACAAGTTTTTAGGAAGAAGCTGTCAACACTGCATGCTATACTCAAAACAAATATCTTATTAACAAGAAACTTGGCAAACCACCCTACTCAATCTTATCAAAAAGGAAGCCTACTGTTAAGCATCTGCATGTGTTTGAAAGCAAGTGCTATGTTCTAAAAGACAACTCTAAATATGTGGAAAATTTTGACTCTAAGGTTTCTGAAGCAATTTTTTTGGGATGTTTATTGGAGAGAACTGCCTACAAAGTCTATGTGCTTGAACAAAAGAAAATTATGGAAATCACATATGTGACTTTTGATGATGACAAGTGTCCAAGCCTAGAATTCCTTGATGATAATGAAGCTAAGGCCCTTAAATTTGAAAATCTCAATATTGATTGTGACTCTGAAGATGAAGTTGAAGTCAGCACATGCAACAGAATGAATAAAGAGTCAACTGAACAAGTAAATCATGAGAATGGAAGCTCATCTCAAACACCTGAATTTGATAGCACAAAGCCAGGGGGAGAAAGAGAAGAAAGTTCTGCAAGTCATGCCAATGGTGAAGAAGATACATAAAATTCAAGTCAACAAACTCACACTAGGAAATGGATAGGAGTTACATAAGAGAAGCAAATTATTGGTGATCCAAATGCTGGAGTGGGGACTAGAAGTGCAACTGTTAATGAAGGTCTACATGCATGTTTTTTTTCACAAGTTGAGCCTAAGAAAACTGAGTAAGCTTTACTTGATCCTAATTGGATATCTATTATGCAAGAGGAGCTAAATCAGTTTAAAAAAACAAAGTTTGGAAGTTAGTACCTGCACCAAAGAACAGAAGTGTAATTGGAACAAAGTGGGTATTCAGGAATAAAATGGATGAAAATGAGATTGTAATAAGACACAAAGCAAGGTTGGTTACAAAAGGCTACTCACAGGAAGAAGGAATTGATTATAATGAAACTTTTGATTCAGTTGCAAGACTTGAAGCAATAAGAATCTTTCTTGCATTTGCTGTACACTCAAACTTTAAAGTGTATCAAATGGATGTAAAGAATAGATTCCTAAATGGTGAGCTAGAAGAAGAAGTTTATGTGCAACAGCCACCTGGCTTTGAAGATCCTGAATTTCTAGATTTTTTCTACCAACTTCTAAAGGCTCTCTATGAACTAAAGCAAACACGTAGAGCATGGTATAACACAGTGTTAGAATTTTTTCTTACACATGGATTCACTAGAGGAACTATTGATAAGACTCTCTTTTACTAGCATCATGGTGGTGATATGATCCTAGTTCAGATCTATGTGGATGATATCATTTTTGGTTCTACTAATGAAAAGCTATGTCAAAGATTCTCAAAATTCATGAAGAGTGAATATGAAATGAGTATGATGGGAGAGTTAAATTACTTTCTTGGACTTCAAGTCAGTCAAAGAAGTGATATAATCTTCATCAGCCAAACCAAGTATGTTAAAGATTTATTGAAAAAGTTTGGTATGGGTGATTGTTCACCTGCATCAACACATATGTCTACAGCTACAAAGTTGGATGAAGATAAGAAAGGAAAAAATGTAGACAATTTAGGTTATAGAGGAATAATTGGATATTTGATGTATTTGACTGCTAGTAGACCAGACATTATATTTGCAACATGTCTGTGTGCAAGATTTCAAGCCAATCCAAAAAAAATCACATTTGATGACTGTGAAGAGAGTTTCCAGATACTTAAAGGGGACTCCAAACTTGGGATTATGGTATCCTAAGGGAACAGGATTTGAAGTTGTTGGATACACAGATGCGGATTTTGCTGGATGCAGGGTTGACAGAAAGAACACTAGTGGAAGCTGTCAATTTCTTGGACAAAGACTTGTAACCTAGTATAACAAGAAACAACAATTTGTGTTAACTTCCATAGCTGAGGCTGAATACATAGCTGCTGGAAGTTGTTGTGCTCAAGTGCTCTGGATTAGAAATCAGCTAATGGACGATGGCCTAGTGTTACACAAATTTCCAATTATGTGTGACAATACTAGTGCTATATCTATAGTGGCTAATCCAGTTAATCATTCTAGACAAAAGCACATTGATGTAAGGTATCATTTTATTAGAGAACATGCTACAAATGATACCATTGAGCTCATTTTGTTCCAACAGAAAAACAAATAACTTATTTTTTTACTAAACCTTTGGATGAAGCTACTTTCACTAGACTTGTAGGTGAAATTGGAATGCTAAATTCTTCATCCTAAAAGCAAGAATTCAGCTAATGTTTGGCAGCATATTGATTTCTTATCAATCAAAATTAATTTTATTTAATTGGAAATTAACTGGAATATAAGTTATGAATATTTCAAAAATCTCTATAAATTAACTTCTCAAAATTCAAAATTTAGCTTGGAATTTTTCAATTATGAGAAAACTGTCTAAATGTTAATTTACAATTTCAATATATGAAATTAGCATAAGACAGAATCAAAAAGAACAAAAGTATATAGAAACCGAGTTCTCGATAAGTCTGACTGACTTCTAGACAAGTCATTTTGAGACTTCTCGAGTGAGTTCTCGATAAGTCATTTTTCTGACTTCTCAAAGGACTTCTCAAAAAGCATTACAATGAATTATCGATAAGTCATTGTAGAGATCTCAATAAGTGATAATTCACAGAGCTCTCTACAGTTATAAATTTTAGACTTATCAACAACTTAGAACTGAGATAA
Source organism: Apium graveolens (assembly GCF_009905375.1). Lineage (NCBI taxonomy): Eukaryota > Viridiplantae > Streptophyta > Magnoliopsida > Apiales > Apiaceae > Apium > Apium graveolens. The sequence goes on from NC_133649.1 coordinate 84,301,423, forward strand.
TTTAATTTAATAAATTATTTTGGTAAAATACTTTTGATAAAATCATTCTGATTTTATTTTGATTTACTCAGATAAAAATTGGGAAAATTCAGTCCATTCAGAACAAACTAGGTATTTATTTGACATCTCGATAAGTCATTTTCTAGTTCTCGTTAAGAGTCGGGAAAGTGACATATCGATGTGTATCTATTCTCTCAATAAGACTTCTTGATAAGTTAATTCCAAACATTTATTTTGAGTTCTCGATAAGTCATTTACCTTTTACTATAAACACTCAGACATCTAGACATACACCTCTTTACGTCTTCGAGATCTCTAAGTGACCTAATTTCTCCAAATCCAAATTATTTTCTCTCATTTCAAGTTATTTCTCTCTAATTGTTCTTACCCACTCAAATTCAAACTCTTAAAATGGCATCAAACACAGTTAGAGCTTTCATCCCAAAAGAGGGCACCAACTATCTTGCATTTACAGATGCAAACCAAGCTCTTGATAGCTTCAAGAGCTTTGTGAAGTTCCTTTCTGAGACATACTTTGTAGGTGATCTAACTGCAAATCCCATACTGTATTTAGATGTTCCCCGTGATTTCTGGAACACGACTGTGGTGAGAACAGTGGTGCATGAGAACCAAGCTGTATCTATGGTTATTAACTGCTCCATTCAAGGCCAACATGTGGAGTTTTCTGAGAATGATGTCAATATGGTTTTGGGCATCCCTACTGACAATATGGCGGAGGTTCCAACTCAAGATGAGCTAGCCGAGTTCATGGACTTCATTAACTACAGTGAGAGGATCAACTTAGCAAGCCTGAACAAGAAGTATTTGAGGAGGGAATGGTCTTTCCTTTTTGACTCAATTGTGAGGGCCTTCACTTGTAGAAAGACATGGTATGACAACATTTCAAGTGTTGTTCAGAAGTCGGTGTTCTCCATGGCTTACAACAGGTACCTCAATGTAGGAGTTTTAATTATGGAGGAACTCAGCACCGGGCTCACAATGCCTTTGGCATCAAGAGGTAAGGAAATCTTTCTGCCTAGGTTTATCAAGTCTGCTTTAAATCATAAAGTGTAAGACATTCATTTACTTAATGGTATAGAAAGGACAAAAATAGGAAATTGTAAACAAGTGTTCAAAATTCTATTTGGCTCACTCTGTATAAAGCAAGGTACCTGTAAGTCTTAGAATCACTCCATTTATGTTGGGGAGATTCAAGACTTACCCTTACCCAATTCCTGACATGAGATCAACTGTTCAATCTAGTACAGTTATGGCTCATGTCCCTGTAAAAGAACAAACACAGGAATACCAACAGGGGCCTTCCCAAACTGAAAACCATTTCTTCATTACCATTAGAAGATAGGAAACCAACCATTTTATCCTCTCAAAAGGGTGAAGTGATTAGAAAGAAGAGAAAGCATGCAACCCTAACTGTGATAAATGAGAGTGGTGAGGATCAAATTCCAATAGAGTCCAACCTGGTCAAGAAACCAAAGAAGGCAAAGGAATCTGATCTGACCACTCGTTTGGCTACCTCTGCATCCTCCTAAAAGGATGTACTTACAAAAGTGGGCATTCAACAGACTCTAGGGGCATCCTCTCAACAGGGTGTCTCTATTGAAAAGAGCACTCACCCTAGTGCACCTTGTAAAGAGCCTGCACCAACACTTGAGCATATTCAAGTGTATGAAAGGAGGAATAAGGATGGCACACAGACAGAGAGCACACCTTTTGAAGCTCCCTCTTCTATTCAGGGGGGCTGCCAACACTCAATCCTGAAATTACTAATCTTATATCAAAAATTTCTTCTTCATACAACTGAAACACTTGAATCTAATTCTCAAGTGTTGTCAAAATTAAGTACATGGTTCATGAAACTATGCTCACCACCCATGAACCACATTAGGTTGGTGAGAGGCTACACTCTGGGGCAGACCTTGATGACACAAACACAAACACAAGGGTTTCATCAGTTTTTACTGAAGACCCCATGGTAGTTTCTCAAGAACTTCATGTGCTAAACAATCTTCATAGATTGATGGGTTTGAGGGTAGTACTCCTGAGGGGGAGTTATCTAAATCCTCTCTAATTCAATTGGAGGTTCCTCATATAGGGACAACTGCCTACAAAACCCTAGCTGAAATTGCCTTAACAATCGAAGCTAGGAGTCCAATTGCCAATGAGCCTGTTATAGGGGAGGCCAGTCAGGCACATTCAAATGTCAGCTCTCTGCAAGAAGAGCAAGGGTTTGAGGCCATGGTACATGACAGTAACCTGGTCAAATCCCCTCCAATTCAATTGGAGGTTCCCACTATTGGTGAACAATACACCGTTACAACCATAATTGCAACATCACACAACATCACACAACAGCTTCTTACAACAGACATGTCCATTCAGGATTATCAAGCAATTTTGTTGTCTTATAAAATAGATGTTGAAGAACAACAACATAAAATTTTCAATGAAGCTGAACAAAATGGCAATGTGGATGCTTGGTTAGACAAAGAGTTCAGTCTAGAGATGGATGAGGTTTTGGCTAGGTTTAGAGAGGAGTATGTAACTATCTTGGGAAGTAATGCTAAAACTCTCAGTCCCCGGGAAGTTTATGATGCTATTACAGAGGTCTACAAGGCACAGCTTAAAGATTTTCACCATATTGGTAAAACATTGCAACAAACTCTGAACAGTCATCGAGACAAAATTTAAAGATTAGTGAAAGACAAGCTAGATGATCTTGTGCAATCTCAAGTTGAGATCAAGAATAAATTTTAGAAATTTATTGATCAAATGGCAAGGTTTGATATGTCCAGCATGGAGCAAAACATCAAAAAACTGAAACAATCATTTGTAGCTTTGCATGAAGTTGTCCAGAATCACATTTCAAGTAACAATGACACAAGGCTCAAACTGGATCAACTTCATCAAGATAGATATGAACCATCTGCTCTTTTAATGCAAGGGATGAAGGAGACAGTTCAAGCTACTTTTGGTGCTCCTATCTCTTCAAGTTTCCAACAACCTTCTTCTACATCAACAAATCTCCATATTCAATCTCTACAACAGCAAGTTTCAACTCTCCAAGTCTCCAATGACTCACTCATAGCTTAGGTCAATGCTCTCACTTCTCTAGTGCATAGTCAACATAATGACATCAGGACCCTGTAGACTCCCACAAACATCTTCAAATAGCAGAATTCAGTTTCTTTGGGAGCTATCATGGGTTGCCTTGAATGTTCCTTTACCTGCTCTTCATGAAGCTGTGAGGCCAGAAATTCCAAATCTACTACTCCTGTCTGCCAATAAGACTGAGGGGGAGATAGAAGTTAGGATTCAACATTCCAAAGAAGCTGGTAAATTTTAACAAATCTCAAGAGGCTGGAAAACCTAATACTCACTCCAGTCAAAGTTCTATACAATTAAAACTCTCTCAAGATGTTAGTAAAGGAAGGCTCTAGAAAGCTGCAGTAAGACCCTGTCAAGATAAAGAATTCAATGAACTACCGGCAGTTCTAAGAGTCTCTCTCGCCAACAACTATATCACTTAAAATAGAGCTTTGGCCAACAACATCAATTTCTTAAGAGTGGTAATAGTAAAGGTTGATAAACTTTTTGGAGAAGATAATAGTAGCAAATGTCAATGTTGGTGAGACTACGTAGCTGTATGAACAGTTACGTTATAACTCAACACGATAACAACACTAGAACATGACATGTTAATAATACTACGTCTACACAAGAAATCAGGAAGAATGAAGACAAGGCAAATACAAAGAATCAGAAGATTAGAAGAAGGCCTAAAGTCTGTCTACAGGTCACTGAAAGAAGTTCATTAATATGATCATGCCTCAGTGAAGAACAAAGGCTAAAGACTTTCAGGGTTTCAGAAATGTTGAAGATTCAGTATACAAGTGCTACCGGAAGATTTCAGTGTATTGGCATTGATTGAAGATAGACAGTGTTCGAAGTATAGGAATATGAAGAATTGAAGACAGGGTATAGATAGAGGTTAATGAAGATGTTGTCTAAAGTATCAGAAAGGATTCAAGTAAAAGAACAGTTGTTTATTGATAATCAGTGTCTGAAGCAATAAAGTTGAGGCAAGCTTAAAAATTTAATCGAGGCCATAATACGAAAACCTGAATCGGGGTTAGTCGTCTGTGAACCAGACCAGTTGCACTAGGCGTCAACAGCTTTCGAAAGGAATCTGGGTATTATTTTTAGAAGAATTGTTAAGTTGAGGAACGTACTTGGATTGAACATTTATATGTTAAAGTACGAGAAGAGGTGCGCGGGGTTTACAGCTAAACAACTCAGGGGACTGGCGAAGCTCAAAGTTTAATTGTTAAAATTAATAAATTTATTTAATGGACTTTAAAATAATTTATTTAATAAACTTAAATTGATTTATCTTATAAACTTTAAATAAGTTATTTTATAAATCTAAATTAGTTTATTTATATAAGTTATATTTAAGTTTATTTTATAAATTAATTTAGTTACAAATTAAACTTAAAAAGAAAAGAAAAGAAAAAAAATAAAGCAAAAAGAAAACAAAAAAAAGGAAAATACAAAAAGAAAAGAAAAGAAAGGAAAAACAAAAAAATGAAAAAGGAAAAAGAAAACAAAACAAAAATAAAATAAAGAAAAGAAAAAGAAAAAAAATAATCAAAGGAAACAAAATTGTATAGGTTGGTTTTTGATTAACCAAGTACATATACATGTACTGGTTAAATAACTTGTCGTTATAGAGAGATTCCCCCTCCCCCTTGTCGCCATACAAAATAAATAAGTAAGTGACCCCCTTGTCGCCACAGAGCATCACAGGATAGTCGCCACACAGAACCCGTCGCAACAGAGCACTCCCCTCTCCTCAGCCACACATTTTATTGGATAAAGTCTACACTTTGCAGCAGAAGAAAGGAGCCATTCATTTTTCTGTTCTTCTTCTCTCCCAAGAGAGGAGTGAAAATGGCAGCATTGATTTACAGAGAAGCTCAAGCTTTTGTATATCCGTTTAACTTCTCACCGGATTAACTGTTATAATGCCCGATTTAAATCTTGTATATTCATAGGGGCATTATAATCGTTACCCGGTAATTTAAATCCTAGTACAAACAAAAGTTAGATAATTGTATAGGATTTGATTTGTAAATCTTTGTAGTAGCTAGGAACTTTATCGTTCTTAGATTGTAACCGGTTAATTTATTTACCGGAGTGTAGCAAACCCTCGAGGATTTATATACGAATATATATTTCCCCGATATCTTGTGTTCCTTGTTTTTATCGTCCCAAACACTATTCAACTCAAGAACACAAAACCACTAACCGAGCACTAAATATTATATCCGCTAAAGATTCGAAAGAATTTTTAATTTAGTATTTATCATATTCAACCCCTTATTATACGATAATTCGGGACCTAATAATTGGTATCAGAGCTTACCGATTGATACACAAATCAGGATCCTTAAATGGATTTATTTTATTAACTTTTCATTTACACAAATTTATTTTGGTAAATTTGATTTAGAGAATTTATTTTATAAATTTAATTAAAATAAGTTTATTGCATAAACTTAATTTAAATTTATTTATTTTATAAATGTTACTAAGTTAATTTACTATTTAAATTTTAGTAAATAAAAGTTTTTAAATTAATTATTTTTCGGATTTATTGGCTGCCAGATTTGGTAAACAAAAGAGTGCCATTTCTTGAGTATTTAAGGAGTTTCGGTTATGTTAACATATTTGTACAAGTACTTGTGCAAATAATTGGAAGCTACTTGCGCGGAAAATAAAACCAGAAAACAAAGCAGCTGAGGTATTCAATTTGGCACCTTCGATTTACACTACACGCGCCTAGCAAGCGTCCTGGTACATCACACGCAAAACAAGTAGAACTCAGCAAATGTGCTAGGGTGGTGCAGCCACGCACGAGTTAACTAAGTGCATGTCAAGGTCGCCATAGATATACCAACATGTAGTCGCCATAGACGCACGCAGGCTTCCTGATTATTTACTCGTCGCAACAGCCGGTCTTTGCCTCCTGTTTAATTCTTGTAGTTGCCATACAAATAAAAAATAAACGGTGCCCAAATAATAGCAGTCGCCACAGGCTAACTGGTTTTGGAAGCTAAGGCAGGATACTGTAAACAACCCAAGGTCTCCATAGAAGTCAGGAGTCGCCACAAAAAAGACGGCGCACAAATTTTTTTTTCCTCCTGATCGCCATAGACACGGTCGCCAGAGGAGGTAGCACTTAACAAATTCTGCAGCCCCTTAATTAATTACTTCTGATTTATTTATTTTTCCATAAAATTTAAAATTCTTAAATTTTAATTTTTCTTAAATAATAATTTACGTTTGATTTTATTTTTAAGAAAATTCGAAATTCTTGAAAATTAATTTTCTCGTAATAATTTATTTTTGATTAATTTATTTTCTAAGAAAATTAAAAATATTGGAAATTTAAATTTCTCTTAAATATTAAATTAAGGGTACTCAAGGATTGGTAGACTCAGGATTTCTCCGGGCTTTTAAAGTAGATTTTAATCTTTCCAAGAAAACGAAGACCATGTGCTATTCAGACGGAAAATTCACGAATACGGAAATTGAAGATAATGGTTTAATTTCTACGGGTACAGCTTTTCTCGAAGATTTTAAGACAACTCTATGATTCCAGATTGTACAGTCACACAGTGGTTTGTACCAATGCTATATTCATCCGCGAATCAATGAGATCATACAGGAAGGAATTGTGGAGGTCAGAGAGAATAGTGGGGACATACAAATATCTCAGTTATAGGCAGTAAAGTTGGAACCTCTGGACATAATGTAAGAGTTACTGATAGCTGAATCAGAAGAAGCTCAGGTAGAAGTACTTGAGGGACTGGACGTCAGGGCAGTGTTTCACTTGTTAAGGAACTTTAGTCACATCAGATTCATAAGGAGTATATAAGCCATATCCAAGGATCAAGCCTATCTATTCTGAAGCAGAGATTCTTACCGATTCAGTTCAAAGGGTGATTACAAGACTGAGATTGAGACATAAACAAGATTTGATAGCTATAGGTTTGACAAGCAATATGTGTCAAGTAACTATCAGGGGTTTTGCTACAACAGAACAAGAAGCTTGACAAACAAGGATGAGTAGGGATTCAGTTGAAGAGTTGAGACAAAGGTGGAATATTTTCTTAGGGAAACAGCCAGTCAAAACTTATAGTGCACGGGAAAGAGTTGGGATGGATCGGATGACGAGAATCATGAATATCTTGCTTTCATAGCAATCTCTAAAGATGATCCAACTCATATATCTCAGTAATCAATTTCTTGAACCACTATAATATTTTGTTTTCAATATTCAATGCATGATAAGATCTTAGTGTTTAAATGTTTAACACTCGCACAATCATGAGAGCATCACACATAGATAATGCTAAACTAGTTCACTAGATTATCTTTCTGGTAACTAGGATTGATGTTTAACTTATGCATGTTACTTTAGAGGATCTTAATATGTGTTTGAATATTTGTTAAACATGATTAATTGCTTTAGTAAGATATATGTTTTCCAGCACTTAAGACCTTTGTCAATGCTTATCTCTTGTATCCTAATACAATGTGATTTATTCATTTGATCTTGATTGTTTGTTAAGATGTATCAATTTATAATTGGATTGAGATAGCTAGATGAGATTTATCAACAGGATTGGACTAGATAGAATTTGTGATATACTTGTTAATTCTGTTTGTTCCATATCATGCCTATATTGCTTAATTCTTATGTGTAATGTTTCTGAATGAATGTATCTCAGTTACATGCATTAAAATTGGAACCTCGGGATAGAATGTAAGAGTTACTGATAGCTGAATCAGAAGAAGCTCATGTAGAAGTACTTGAGGGACTGGATGTCAGGGCAGTGTTTCACATGTCAGGGAAGTTTGGTCGTATTAGATTCACAAGGAATACATAAGCTATATCTAAGGATCAAACATATCTATTCTGAAGCAGAGATTCTTACAGATTCAGTTCAAGGGGTGATCACAAGACTGAGAACGGGACATAAACAAGATTTGATAGCTACAGGTTTGACAAGCAAAATGTGTCAAGTAACTATCAGGGGTTTTGCTACAACAGAACAGGAAGCTTGACAAACAAGGATAAGTAGGGATTCAGTTGAAGAGTTGAGACAAAGATGGAATGTTTTCTTAGGGAGCTAGCCAATCAAAACTTATAGTGCACGTGAAAGAGTTGGGATGGATCAGATGACGAGAATCATGAAAATCTTGCTTTCATAGCAAACTGTGAAGATGATCCAACTCACATATCTCAGGTTTCAATTTCTTGAACCACTGCAATATTTTGTTCTCAATATTCAATACATGATAAGATCTTAGTGTTTAAATGTTTAATACTCACACAAGCATGACAACATCACACATAGATAATGCTGAACTAGTTTACTAGATTATTTTTCTGGGAACTAGGATTGATGTTTAACTTGTGCATGTAACATTAGATGATCTTAAATAATTGTTTGAATATCTGTTGAACATGATTAATTGCTTTAGTGAGGTAAATATTTTTCCAGCATATAAGACCTTTGTTAATGCTTACTCTCTGTATCCTATTACATTATGAATTATTCATTTGATCTGAATTGTTTGTTAAGATGTATTAATTTATAATTGGATTGAGATAGCTAGATGAGATACATCAACAGGATTGGTCTAGATAGAATTAGTGATTTATTTGTTAATTCTGTTTGTAACATATCATGCCTGTCTTGCTTAATTCTTATGCGTAATGTTTCTGAATGTATGCCATGTACTCCTATTTCAATGCTTGTTTATTTCTATGCCATGTATGCATCTCTTAGTAGTTGCATTAATTATAGAAGAAGCATGTTTAGGATTACAATAGGGCAACTGCTAGTCCTCCTTATGTAAGGTTGGAACCATTTTTCCCCTAGCCTAGAGACAAATCTGTCAAGGGTATTAAAATGGAGAAAATGGTCAGTCAAAGACAAGAATTAGCATGATAAGGTTGCAGCTGTTGTTATCTCTGTTTATAATAATATCTCAAATCCATCTGGACCCAAACTGATAAGTTGGGTACCAAGAACTGTTAATCCATTTGTGAGTGCAGGACATAACAGGTTAATTGATTCATATGTATTCCTGGTAATTCATACTCAAGGCATATGATCAAAGAAAGAGCCTCACAATCAAATATGATTAACAAAAGCTATTCCGTCAGTAATCTTTGGAGATGACAACAAAGGTTTTCATTACGGGACAAGATATGCAGAAAAGGGATGTCATCATGGATTCAACAATTGCTATCACTGATAACAACTGATAATTGGCGTCACTGATAACAATTGAAGCAACTTCTTGCTGGAGAATCAAGGCACAAATCTTCTTATCAGACAGTTCTGTATCAAAGGACAAAATGTCAATTCAATGAAGGATTAGTGTCTCGTCTGAAGCAGGAAGATTGAGAAGCTTGCTCTTCTTAGAGTAAGGAAAGGATATGCTCGTGGCTAGACTATCAGGAAAGGTGAAGTCAATGGTTTCTACTGTAAAGCTTCATCTCATAAGAGTTTAGTTATGGCATTAGAAGCTCTCACCCTTGAACATCAACACAAGGAACTCTTTTATAAAAAGGGTTTAGTGAGAGGACTGCCTCATATAAAATTCAGAAAATGTTAAATGTGAGGCATGTAAGAAAGAGAAGTCAAAGAAAATATCACATCAAAGCAAAGATATACCTTTGTGATGGTGGTTGACTACTCTTATTAAACAAAGTTGTTGATTCGTGCATTATCAAGATAAGACATCACATATGGTGATTGATCACAACAAAGAAGATCAAGCGGGAAGCAACTGTAGAAGAAATGATCTGGTGATCAGATAATGGGACTGAATTCAAGAAGCAGTTCTGATTAATATCTGTAATATCAAGAATATTTTGAGACATATTCAACACTTGGAGCTCCGTGTCATAATGGAGTGGTACAAAGGAAGAACCAGAACTTGATTAAAGCTACAAGGAGAATATCAAGCTAATCAAGACTTTCTAAATACCAAAGGGCTGGAGCAGTCAATACAGTTTGCAACAAGTTAGATCAAGCCTTGATCAAGATGTATACATGAAGACCACTAATGAGTTAATGGCCAACATAAGCAAACACCGGATAACCTCAAAGTGTTTGGAGAGAATGTTCTACAGTTAGGATATTTTCCATGGCTACTCAGTGGAGTCTACAACCTACAGGGCATTTGTGGTTGATCAACAGAAGATGATTAAAAGTCTAAGTGCACAGTTCAACAACTCAATGCTCCAAGCTGTTAAAGGAGAAATTGATGGTATTGATGATCCATATCCAAACAGTGGAATGGCAGTGTATAACAAAACTCATTATTTCAATGAAGCCATACAGCAAGGGTAAGGATTTTCAGGAAATCCCAGCAACAGCTTAGGGGGAGCAAAAGAAGGATCAACTAGTCAGATACAACACCACATTGAAAATCAAGAGGACACTGCAAGAACATATCTGCTGAGACAAAGGGTTTGATATTAATGTTATTCCCAGAGTCTAGTTCTTAAGTGATCCAGATGGTAGAGTAATGATTAGTAGGGCTACTGAGTTTGAATGATTATTTCTCTAGTTTTCTATCTGAAGAAGAAACTAAGAAAGTTATAGAAGCTCTGATAGATCCAGATTGATTGGGTGATTGTAAAGCAAGATTAACTCAATCAGTCAGCAAGCAGATTGTAGGGAAGCTGGTATCCAAACCAAATGACAATATTTTAGTTGGTACAAGGATAACCACAAGTCAAATTGGATGACAATGACATTGTTACGAGGGACAAGGCCAAACTAGATGCTAGGTTATTATCAGGAAGCAGTATCTAACAGATAGCACCAACGACGAGACTTGAGGATATTATGACATATTAGGCACTTGATGCATATTACACTTGGAATTGGACTCTAGTAGATGTGTACAAGTGCACTCTTGGTTGGTGAGTCAAAGGAAGTAGTCAATGCACAATAGTTCATGGACTTTGCAAAAGCAGATCAATTGGACTCTGTATATCTCTTCTTCACAAGCTCACTTCAGGTCGGTATGAACTAGTATACTGCTCAAGCAATTGTCAAGGACATGGTATGGCACTCTAACCAAAGTTACAAGTTTAATATAAACTAGTAGAGTCGTTATACTAATAACTCTCTTATCAGTAGGAACAAACATATTGTTTTATATGTGCAATGATATAATGATAATGTTATATGTTAGTCTACTAACAAAAACTTGTGCAAGATTATTTGCTAAGTAATTACAGAGTAGGTATGGAGGAGCATGTTGGAAAGGTTGCAATTCATTTTGGGATTACTTTAAGCAAGCCATTAGAATAATTCTTTTAGGAGCTCAAGCAAGCCAAAAGAACAATTATTTTAGGAGCACAAGTAAACCAAAAAGATGATGGAAATACAAGTAAGTTAAGGATCTTTTGAAGCTGCAAAATTTGGAAGATTCTGAACATGCCAAGACTACTTACCAACAGAAACCACTAAAGCTTGATCAGTGCAACTCAAGTATAATGACAAGCTATAGAGGTATGACGAGCTCACTCTTTACTCAAATGCTAATAGAGAACATGTAATGTTCTCAAGATGCCAAAGTGCAAGGTTCCAAGTGGATCCTAGAGAATCCAATCTTATAGCTATTAACAAGATTATTAGATATCTTAAGGGAATATCAACTCTTGGAGTAAAGTACCCTAAAGATATTATACTTAACATGTTTGGCTATATAGATATAGATTACGCAGGTTAAAAGAAAGACAGGAGAAGCATCTCTGAAGCTGTCAACCTAAGTGACAGGAGAAGCATCTCAGGAAGCTGTCAACTTCGTGGAATAAGATTGATTTCTTATTATGATAAAAAACAACTTCAAATCCAAAAACTCTGTGGAACACTCTATGACAAGGCATCTTCACACCAGGTATCATTACTTTAGAGAGCATGTCTTTAAGTCTAAAAGTTACTTGCAGAAACATATACCAAATCACTTGTTAAAGCTAATTTTTCAAGACTGGTTTATAAGTGTGGGATATCATTCATTGCACATTAGTTGGAAATCTCATCTGTAAGGAATTCTTTATATAAGTTCACAAGTATTAAATCTTCAATATTTAAAGGATTTGTGAATTTATCAGTAATCCAGTACCTCGTACTTAGTGCTACTATCTTGATTATCATGATTATAATATCATATACATTTCTGGTAGTTAAGTATTATAGCATTAAGTTTGAACTTTATTTTAATTGATTTAAATTATGACTGTAGATAATTCCATTCTATATCAGTCTCATAACTTAAATTATATTAAAATAATATGCAACATAGTTATTTGTATCTTGTATGAATAATTGTGATACTTTTAGTATTAGTGATATTATTTAAAATTTTTGTTCTAAGTAATCAATGCTTATTTCTAAAATCACTAATATTGAAAGTTGAAGTATTTTCTAAGTTATGTGTATAAAACTCTCAATATTTTATATGCTTAGAAAGTATTTCTAAAATTACTAATTATCCAAAGAGTGATTGCCATGTATATAAGTCATATATCCTATTGGTAATTATTCAAGGATAATTATGAAAATATTTAAGTGCTAGTATCTAACTAATAGATATTTAGTATTTATTTATTTGATATTTATTTTGGGTAGTTTGGATTATGAAAATTGAAGCAATTCAATGATTTTATTTGCTCCATAATTCAAACTAACTTAAAATAAATAAGCAGCATGATTGATTATAACTAAATTGGTCATCAATTGATATCTAGTATATTGATTGTAACTTATGTGTTATAAGTTAATTATGAGATTTTGGTTTTAGTGAATTTAGGAATGTTTATATCTCAAGAATTCACTGAAATCAGAATCATAATTATATCATGATTAGTTGTATGCTAATTTTTGACTTATATCAGTTAATGATATTTAGTTAAGAGTTCAACTATGAACTAATTGTGAAGTATTAGTATTTATGACATTACTTAGAACTCCTCTAAGTAATCAATGTTTATCCTCAGTCACTTATACTAATATAAAAAGTGTAAAAATATCTCTTGAAGTACAACTATGGTCAATAAAGATTTTGCTTTATTAGAAGTAACCATAAGTTGTTCACTTAGAATAAATTTTATACTTATTTGCAAACACTTTGATAATAGATGCAATACTCAATGGATCAAAGTATATGAAACTTAGAATATTTTTCTAAGATTGCAAACAAGTCAATGTTGGTTAATGTTGCTTTATTTATCGAACCAATATTTTTTGAGATATTACAGTTGTTAGGAGTTAACAATTGTACGATATATGAAATTGAATGCTGATGTCTTTTTGATAGATAATTGGTATTTAATTCATTGATATCTGATTTTAATATTTAAAATAAGATGCAACATAATTATTGGTATCGAAAGTACTTGACAAGTATCAGATAATGATATATTTTTAATATTTTGTTGCTGATAATTGTGAGATTTTAAGTTCTAGTAAATTTATATTAGTTGCTATATCTAACAGATTCACTACAATTTGAAATTAGAAGCATAGTCAGTCTTATTAAGATTATTTATCAATAAACAATGTTGTTGGTAATAGTTTTATAAAGATAGATTATGGAGCTTTTGACGTGAATGAGAATTGCTTAGACTTTACCCTAAGTGATCAATGCTTTTACAAAAACTCATTCATATTGAAAGACAAAATCTTTCTTTCTCTTCTTAATACTGCTAGGTCATCAGTCTGTGTCTTATCAAATCATTTATTCTTTTAGGCATAAAAACAGACTTGTGCACTCGAACAGTTTTAGGAGAAAATCAAACTTCTTTCTACATTAGTGATTGCTTATTTCATTAAAATCTTTTGAAATCACTATTGTACATCATTTCTCTCAAAAGATTAAATGCATAATTTTCATTCATTATAGATCTTAAGTGCATTTTATCTCTATATTGCCATATGCTCTGTGATACAGGTTCAGCCTCCAATGACATTCTTTCATTGATAGTCATGAGGTTGAAAACCCACAACTTCTATCCCAGACTATAAAGAAAAGCACAGAAACAGAACCAACCAACACTCTCTTACCACTAAAATGAAGTATGAATGAGCGTGAGGGAGAAAGTGCCTTAGTGCACCACATAAGGAAGGTTCTGACGTCAACCCAGCAGCTCTGTCTCCTACAAAGATGAGTAGTATTTAAAACAAGACAACTGCTAGCTCCCATACATCTTCTCAAAAAGATGTAATGGCTGAAAAGGCACTAAAACAGTTACTAGATTCATCCTCTCAACAGGGTGCGTCTATTGAAATTCGTCTGTCGGCCAGGGTATCCGATGTAGTGTCACCACCTCAAACATAAACAATTCTTGATGCACAAGGAAAGGTTACACACACAAAGGATGAGTTGACAAAAACAAGAGTTTTGACCATTTTACGGCCATATTCGATTGTTCAAGGTTCTTTAATGGACCAATTACCTTTACAGGTGTTAGAAGAGGATACTGATCCAATAGCCATATGTCAGTGGTCAGTGTCTACCTCCCCGGGACTAATAAACCTGGATGCATCTGCGGATAGTGGATCTGACATAGGTGCAGATCGGCAACTTGTCGACAATGATTCAGATATTACCTGATGAGTCACAAGGAAATGTCTTCACAAACATTAGAAGGAAACTTTGATCTTTATGCTATATTCTTTGGATCATTGTTTACCTTCCCAGAGTTCAAATCTGGAACGCTAAAAGGGAAACTAGCAACTTGTAGATTATGACTCAGATTCATCTGACGAGTCTAACAAGGATGGGGATTTGTGAACTCCCATTGCACCACCTATGACCTCCTTAAGGATGGCTAAGGTGATTTTCCTTGCAGGTACAACTGGATTTTGGAGCTATGAGAGGAGTGATACACTTGTGAGAATGAGTGTAAACACGAGTGGAGAGAAGAGTGAAACACTTGTGAGGTACACGAAACAGAATCACACACTCACAGTGAGGAAGAAAGACAGAAACACCATATCCCATTCCCTATCCCTAAACATGGTTCTTGATACTTCGTGTCTCGATTCTTTTTATGATTGGAACTTAACTCTTAGGAACCTAACATTTACATATTGGATTAGAATACTTCGGGACCTTTGGGAGCTCACAAATGGTAACACTTGGTGATCTCACATTTGGGAGGTATAAGGAGTTGGGAAGATTGGTGAACATGATGATCAACAGTGAAGTCATTCTTGCAGTATTTAAGGGACATGGTTGATCAGACTATGACCTGTTATTTCTTTTCCAACCAAATAACATATGAGAACTCCTTCAGACAACAACATACATTCCTTCTCTAAGGGGGAGATAAAAGCTTATATAATAGTTTGGAGGATTCCTCAACTAAGAGGGAGAAATAGCAGGAAGGAGGAAAAAGGTAAAGCACATGTACACTACACCACACCATTGTTGTTTGTAAATACGGATCCTATTGTACGGGAGAGGTGGTAAACATAAGGTGATTTCCTGGTAATCAGAAGAAGTGGTTTGGTTTATCACTATTCTTTATAAGGGGAGATGCTGTTTTCCAAAAGGGGAGTACCATCAGTTCTTATCTGCGGATCCTATTGTACGGGAGAGGTGGTAGACGAAGGTGATCTCCGTTAAGCAGTTGATTCTCATAGGGGGAGAAGCAAGAGAGATATGCGCTTCTCAATAGGAAATGTGGTTGTACAAGAGAAGCTGCTGATGATTACTTCAAGACTGAGAAGTTTTATCTGGCAGAGATTTGAAGAACCAAGGAAATGAAGATGAAACTACTTGAAGATCAGTTCAGTGCTAGAAGCACAAACATCTTTCATTTCAGTTACTCAAGAAATCTGGAAATGCAGTACTTGATCCAGAAAACCAGTAGCATTATTTACAAGTTCTGGTACATTACTTTTTCTAGTTGTTAGTTGAGTTATCCTCTCTATTTAATTTGATTGTTAGGTTTAACAATCAAATAGGGGGAGATTGTTGGTGAGACTGTGTAGCTGTATGAACAGTTACGTGATAACTCAATACAATAACAACACTAGAACATGACAGGTTAATAATACTACGTCTACATAAGAAATCAGGAAGAATGAAGACAAGGCAAATACAAAGAATCAGAAGATTAGAAGAAAGTCTGAAGTCTGTCTACAGGTCACTGAAAGAAGTTCATTAATATGATCATGCCTCAGTGAAGAACAAAGGTTAAAGACTTTCAGGGTTTCAGAATTGTTGAAGATTCAGTATACAAGTGCTACCAGAAGATTTTAGTGTATTGGCATTGATTGAAGATAGACAGTGTTCGAAGCATAGGAATCTGAAGAATTAAAGATAGGGTATAGACAGAGGTTAATGAAGACATTGTCTAGAGTACCAGAAAGGATTCCAGTGAAAGTACAATTGTTTATTGACAGTCAGTGTTCGAAGCAATAAAGTTGAGGCAAGCTTAACAATGTAATCAAGGCTATAATACGAAGACCTGAATCGGGGTTAGTCGTCTAAGAACCAGATCAGTTGCACTAGGTGTCAACAGCTCGTGAAAGGAATCTGGGTATTATTTATAGAAGAATTGTTAAGTTGAGGAACGTGCTTGGATTGAACGTTTATCTGTTAAAGTATGAGAAGAGGTGCGCGGAGTATACAACTAAACAGCTCAGAGGACTGGCGAAGCTAAAAGGTTAATTGTTAAATTAAATAAATTATTTAATGGACTTTAATATAATTTATTTAATAAACTTAAAATGATTTATCTTATAAATTTTAAATAAGTTTATTTTATAAATCTAAATTAGTTTATTTATATAAGTTATATTTAAGTTTATTTTATAAATTTATTTAATTACAATTTAAACTTAAAAAGAAAAAGAAATAAAAAGAATATAAAAAAAAAGAAAAGAGAAAAAGAAAAAGAAAACAAAAGAAAGGAAAAAGAAAAACAAAAGAAAAAGAGAAAAGAAAAACAAAAACAAAAACAAAACAAAACAAATAAAGGAAAACGAAAAATAAGAAAAACAAATAGAAATCAACAAACGTACAAGTCAGTTTGTTTGTTGTGGTGTATACTTGTCGCCACACAACCAAGCTCCTCTCTCCTGGATCAGCCTGTCGCCACAGAACAAAGATTGCACTCCTTGTCGCCACAGAGAAAAGCTGTCGTCACACAGAGCTCCTCAATTCTCAGCCACACAATTTTATTGTGTATAAAGTCTGCACTTTGCAACAGAAGATAATCAGCCATTCATTATTTTTCTGTTCATCTTCTCTCCTAAAAGAGAAGTGAAAATGGCAGCATTAATTTACAGAGAAGCTCAAGATTTTTGTATATCCGTTTAACTTCTCACCGGAGTAACGTTATAATGCCCAATTTAACTCTTGTATATTTATAGGGGCATTATAATCGTTACCCGGTAATTAAATCCTTAGACAAACAAAAGCTAGATTATTGTATAGGATTTGATTTGTAAATCTTTGTAGTAGCTAGGAACTTTGTTGTTCTTAGATTGTAGCCGGTTAATTTATTACTGGAATGTAGCAACACCCTCGAGGATTTATATACGAATATATATTTCCCCGAATATCTTGTGTTCCTTATTTTTATCGTACCAAACACTATTCCTCTCAAGAACACGAAACCACTAACCGAGCACTAAATATTTTATCCGCTAAAGATTCGAAAGAATTTTTAATTTAGTGATTATCGTATTCAACCCCCCTTCTACGATAATTCAGGACCTAACACAAATCTTTCCATATCTTATAGATATGTGACCTTTCTTTGTCAGATAATATTTGCCCTTGATCTTGTACTCTTCAAGCTATTTTTGTAGACTTTTCAATTCAGTAATTGAATTGTTTGTTGATTGATAATATTGGATCTTTAACTTGTCTGCATTCTGTACTTGAAAAGTATATCGAGATCTCCAGTTTAATCTATAGAGTAGTGACATCTCGATAAGTATAATGACTTATCGAGGTCTCTGAGTTCTCTATAGGTATACTTGACTTGTCGAGGTCTCGTAATACTTGCACTTGAATTGAATTGTCGATATGTCTGATATCTCTACATGTGGATCTGGCTTGTCGATATCTCGGAGATCTCTACATACATTTTGAGTCGTCGATATCTCTGAGATCTCTATGTGAGAAATTGACTTGTCGATATCTCCAATCTTCATGTCTTCATTTTGACTTGTCGATATCTCTTAGTTCTCGATATGTAGAAATAGATTGTCGATATCTCTAATCTTCATGTCTTCATTTTCCTTATCGATATCTCTTAGACTTCTCTATAAGCCATTCGGGACTTCTCGATAAGTCATTCTGGACTTCTCGAATGACTTTTCTATATGAATTGATCTGTGACTTGTCAATATCTTGACTTAGGATATTTTCCATAAAACAGATTTATTCAACTCCAAACTTCAATATCATTTCTCTGAGACATGATATGTCTTGATCTTCTTCCAGAGTTTATTCCTTAGGCTTGAATTGATTACAAGAAAATACTTCAGTCTAATCTTTTAACCATTTTACAGACTTAAGTAATACAATACAGAATACAAATTTAATTACCAATACAACTGAATTTTAGGGCTGTCAGTTTGAATTAGTCTTGTTATTGTATAGGCATATCTTGCACAACAATCTCCCTCAATTTGTGAGAAGATTGCTTATCATAAATTCATGCCTGATAACAAGACTAACCCCAAGCTAAAATCAAATACATGAAAAATTGACAAAAATTACAATTTACACATTTTTATTAAGTCAATACATTTGTTCAGCAGTACAGAAATTAGGTGAAGTTTTCATAGCCTTACTCTTTCCTAATGAGGTCTTTAAGATTTACAAGTACATTTAGCTCTTCAATAATTTGAGTCCCTCTTAAGGCTTCCACCAGCTTGAGCCATTCATCCAGTCTGTAGCTGTATAGTTAGTTGACCAAGAATCTTGAACGAGTGACAATTTTTATATTAAGAAGATCTCCATCCTTTGAAGCCCTGCTCAGTCCCTTTGCCTTTAATTCATTTGATCTTTGTTCAAATATAGCAATTTCTTCTGCATATTTCCTATCCCTTTCTTCCTTTTCAGCCTTTCTTTTTGCACTTATATCATCCCTTCTTCTCAACCAAACACACATCACAACCCTCCATGCCCTTGTACTAGTATTCTTATCCTTCATTAAGCTAATCATCCTCTTGAATTCTGTGGTTGAAATTGTATCCATTAATTCCCTTCCAAGTAGAGTGAAGGAGCCATCTTGATAGGAAAATTTGACATCTCTTAATGATTCAACACAAACTCTGACTATTTCTTCAGATAATTGTTGAAAGTAGTCTTCATCTGTTATGCACCGGTTTAGAGGTAGAAAATCATTTTGATTAAAACAGTTCCGGATAGCTCTCTTAGTAACTTGTAGTTTCTTTGATTTTCTTCCAACAGATTTATAGTGAGTCTTGATTGGTGGCTTGCATGAGGGTAGGTTTGTGATTTTTTCCAAGGTGGATTGGCTAGATGTGATTGGTATTTTGAGTAGGGTATTTGCAGTTGGCTTGTACAAAAACTTGGGTTTAGTGGTTAAAAGTGGTTGAATGTTTGAGTGTTTAGGTTTAGGGGTCTGATTAGTTTGAGTTTGGATTTGTTGTACTTGGACGCCTTTCTTTTTAGAATCCCCTTCTCCCTTCTCCCTCCTTCCTGTTTCTTTTTCCATCTCCCTTCTTGTCATCTTGACCTCTCCTCTTTTCATACACCCTGCTTCCAGCTGCCTTAGAGGATTGACTTGGATTTGAGCCATAAACTTTTTGATCATCTTTTTTCTGCCCATCATCATCCAAATCATCCTTAGTGTTGATTTTTGTTTGAGGCAGCATAGTTTCAGCATTTCTTAAGTATCTCCCCAAAATCTTTATCATTTCAATGTCCTCAACTATCTTGTTCTTCTTAGTCTTCAAACCAGTCCCAATGATCATCATCAGCTTCTTACTTGCTATGACACATTGCTTTGGAATTTGGAAATGTTTGCAATGTTTGGTGGTTGGACAGATGTATGCCACTCCCTTGATTGGCTGTAGATATGCTTCTGGAAAAGCAGCTTTTTGAGTATTCTTCAATTCAGTCAGCAAGAGAGTGTCTTCATGAATTACTCTATTTACTTTGTTAATCAATATGTCTAGTTCAGATTCCCTCCTTGATGTGAGAAAATTTAAGGACACCTGTAAATATCTATCCACACCAGATTCATTTATGTTTACCACAACTCTATTTTCCCTGACACCATCTTTGGTGACTACCATAATCACCCTTAAGAAGTTAATAGTCATGTCCAAATCTTTCTTGTATATGAAGTGATTGTTGGATAGAGAGTCCCTAAGAGCCTTTAGCAGTTGTTCAAGTTCATTACTCAGACTTGGCCCTTTAGCTGCATGGATTAGCCTCTCCATCCCAACATTAACTTGCTGTTCATGATCCTTTCCCTTAGCTTTGGCTAGTTCCATTTCCTTAGCTTTCTTGATTTGAAGTGATGATTTTAGCAACCTTTTACGTATCTCCCCCTTAGTCTTAGTAGCAGGCAAGATGAGAGGTAAAGGTATTTCAGGCCTCACAGCTTCAGTAAGGGTTGGTAATGGAATGTTGAGTGCACCCATGATAGCTCCCAAAGAAACTGAGTTGTAGATGTTCATGGCAGTTTACCAGGGTTTTAATGTCAGCCTGTTGACTTTGCACTAAAGCTGTGAGTTGAGAGACTTGTTCTGTGAGTGATTCATTGGAGTCTTGAAGAGTCGAGACTTGTTGTTGAAGAGATTGGATATGTAGATTTGTAGAAGTAGAGGTTGGCATGTGTGAGCTAGAAGGTACAGTAGCACCAAATGTGGCTTGTACAGACTACTTGATACCCTCCATTAACAGAGCCAAGGGCTCATATCTACTTTGATGGAGTTGATTCAACTTGAGTTCTATGTCATTTGAATTTGTGATATGCTGTTGAACCATCTCATGCAGAGCCACACATAATTGCCTTAGATTTTTGATACTTGTATCCACTCCATTTAGATCAAATCTTGACATCTGCTCTGCAAAGGTGCTAAACTTTGATTTGATCTCTACTTGAGAAGGGATAATCTCATCCATATTCTCCCTCGCCATTTTCCTGATTTTGTCTTGATGACCAGTCAAAGTTACTTGTAGTGCTTTACCAAAGAGGCGAAAAGCTTTGATTTGAGCCTTTTGGACTTCATTGACTGTATCATATACTTTCTATGAAGTGAGGGTCTTGGCATTACTCCCTAGAATGGTGACATATTCCTCCCTGAACCTTGCCAAGACCTCATCCATTTCTAAAGTAAAATTCTTGTAGAGCCAAGCATTCACATTGCCATCCTGCTCAGTTTCATTCACTATCTTCTGCTTTTATTTCTCAACGTTTTCATTATGGGAGAGTAAATTGGTCTGATAGTCCTGATTGGACATATCTTTAGTGAGCAGGTGTTGTGTGATATTTGCAAGGCCAGAAAGTTATTCAACCAGAAGGTCATACATGGTGTTTGGTTGGGATTGAGTATTTTGTAGCCACTGTTGAATTAGGTGAGAGGGTTGTTGTGTGGGGTTGGATGTTGAAGGAATGTTTGTAGGGTTTGAGGTGGAGGGTTGGGGTTCTTGACATCACCTGTGACAGAAGCCATATTTGGACTCACAGTAGAAACTGTGGTTGTGACAGTGTGTTGTTCACCAACTATGGGAAGCTCCAATTAAATTGGAGGGGATTTGACCAGGTCATTATCATGTACCATGGCCTCAAATCCTTACTCATTTTACAGTGAGCTTGCACTTGAATGTGCTAAACTTGCCTCCCCAATAGCAGGATCATTGGCAATTGAAATCCTAGTTTCAATTGTGAGTGCAATTTTAGCTAGGGTTTTTAGAGGAGTTGTTCCTTCAAGAGGAACCTCCAATTGAATTGGAGAGGATTTAGATAGCTCCCACTTAGGAGTAATACCCTCAAACCTTACAACCTGTGAAGGTTGATTTGCACATGAAGGTGCATTTGAAACCACCACAGGGTCTTCAGTAAAAACTATTAAAACCCCTGTATTTGTGTTGGTGTCATCAAGGTCTACCCCAGCATGTAGCCTCTCACCAACTAAATTTGGGTCATGGGCGGTGAGCACAGTCTCATGAACCGTGTCACTTGAAATTGGCAACACTTGAGATGTAAATTCAAGTGTTTCATTAAAAGAAGAAGAAATTTTAGAAATGAGATTTGTGATTTCAGAATTGAGTTTTGGCAGCTCCCCTGAATAGATGGGGGAGCTTGAAATAATGTGCTCTCAATGTGTGTGTCAACTCAAGTGTTGGTGCAGACTCTTTACAAGGTGTATTAGTGTGTATGATTTGTTCAATAGAGACACCCTGTTAAGAAGATGCCTCTAGAGTCTGTTTAATTCCCTGTTTTACAACTGCATCCTGTTGGAAGGGTACAGAGGTGGTCAATTGAGTGGTCAACTCAGCTTTCTTAACCTTCTTTGGTTTTTTTACCAGATGAGACTCAGGTTCTGTATTATCCTCACCACTCTCACTAACTACATTCAAAGGTGCCTGTTTCCTCTTCTTTTACTCACTTCAGCCTTTTGAGAGGATTAAGTGGTTGGTTTCCTAACTTCTAGTGGTACGGAAGGAAGGGTCTCAGTTTGGGAGGCCCCCTGTTGGTTGTCCTGTGTTTGTTCTTCCACGGGGACAGGAGCCATAACTGAACTAGATATTATAGCACTAGACCTCATGTTAGGCATATGGTAAGGATAGGTCCTAAATTTCTCAATCATGAATGGAGTCATTTTGAGACCTACCTTCACCATGTTCTTTGTAATAAGTGAGCCAAATAGAACTTTAGACACTTGTTTACAGTTGCCTATTAGTATTATATCTATACCATTAAGTAAATGAACATCCTTAACTTTATGATTTAAAGTGGACATTATAAACCTAGGAAAGAGATTTCCTTACCTCTCGTACCTAGGGGCATTGTGAGCTTAGTGCCAAGTTCTTTTAGGATCAATAAGTCCACATTTATGTGCCTGTTGTGATCCATGAAGAACACCAGCTTCTAGACCACACTTGATATGTTGTCATACCCCTTCTTTCTGCAAGTGAAGGCCCTTATAATGGAGTCAAATAAGAATGACCATTCCCTTCTCAGATTCTTCTTGTTCAGGCTGGCCAGGTTGATCTTCTCACTATAATTGATGAAGTCCATGAACTCAGCCAGTTCCTGTTGAGTAGGAATCTCCACCATTTGCTCAGTTGGAATGCCCAAAGCCTGGTTCACATCTTGCTCATTAAACTCCACCTGTTGGGCTTGAATGGAGCAGTTCACCACCAAAGAAACTAAATTTTCATGCACAATTATCCTCACCACAGCTGTTGTCCAGAACTCAAGCAGAACATCCAAGTAGAGGATTGGATTAGTAGTTAGAGCTCCTGCAAGATAAGTCTTAGACAAAAATTTAACAAACCTCTTGAAACTGTCAGGAGCTTGATTAGCATCTGTAAAAGCGAGATATTTGGTTCCTTCCTTGGGGATTGCAGCTCTAACATTGTTTAGTGCCATTTTAGAGGAGTAGATTTGAGTGGGTAAGAAAATTAGAGAGAAAGAGTTTAAAATGAGAGAGAGCGGTTGAGAACTGGAGAAATTAGGTCAATTAAAATCTCGAAAGCGTAAAGAGTCACTCCGTCGAGAAGTCTGGGTATTTATAGGCTTGTGAATATGACTTATCGAGAAGTAGATACAACGTTTGGAATTTGTTTATCAAGAAGTCACGTGAATTACTGAAATATATATACCGATATGTCTCTATCTTGACTTTATTCAAGATCTAGATAGTGACTTATCAAGATGTCGAATAAATACCCAGTTTGTCTATAATGAACTGAAATATTCCAAATTTTTCTTGATTAAATAAATAAAAAATTAGAACGAATTTATTTCAAAAGTATCATACTGGAAATAATTTATTAAATAAAATTATCTCAGTCTGAGTTAAAGATAAGTTTAAATTGTACTTGTAGAGAACTCAAAATAATTCACTCGAGATCTCTATAATACTTATTGAGAAGTCATAGACTGACTTATCGAGAAGTCATTTATACTTATCGAGAACTCAGTTCTCTATGTACTTTTGCTGCTTTTCAAATCTGTCTTTTATTAACTTCATATATTAAAGATATGAATTAACAAAGAGGCAGTTTACTTAGAATTTGAAAAATTCTATGTTAACAAAAGTAAAATGAAAAATAAATATTCAGAGAAATATGAAATATTTATAATTCATATTCCAGTTAATTTCCAATTAATCAAATAAATTTTGATTTATCATAAATTAATCTGCTAAAAAACGTTAGTTGAGTTTTTGCCTTTAGGATGAAGAATTTAGCATACCAATTTCACCTACAAGACATTAGCTGAGTTCTTGCCTTAGGATGAAGAATTAAGCATTCCAATTTCACCTACAAGTCTAGTGAAAGTTGCTTCATCCAAAGGATTAGTAAAAATGTCAGCTAATTATTTTTCTGTTGGAACAAAAATGAGCTCAATGGTACCATTTGTAGCATGTTCTCTAATAAAATGGTACCTTACATCAATGTGCTTTGTTCTAGAATGATTAACTGGATTAGCCACTATAGATATATCACTAGTATTGTCACACATGATAGGAATTTTGTGTAACATTAGGCCATAGTCCATTAGCTGATTTCTAATCCAAAGCACTTGAGCACAACAACTTCCTGCAACTATGTATTCAGCCTCAGCTGTAGAAGTTGGTACATATTGTTATTTCTTGCTATACTAGGATACAAGTCTTTGTCCAAGAAATTGACAGCTTCCACTAGTACTCTTCCTGTCAACCCTGCATCCAGCAAAATATGCATCTGTGTGACCAACAGCTTCAAAACCAGTTCCCTTAGATACCCCAATCCCAAATTTGGAGTTCCCTTCAAGTATCTGAAAATCCTCTTTACAGCCATCAAATGTAATTCTTTTGTATTGGCTTGAAATCTTGCACATAGACATGTAGCAAACATGATGTCTGGTCTACTTGCAGTTAAGTAAAGCAATGATCCAATCATCCCTCTATAGCTTGAATCTCTACACTCTTTCCCTTTTTATCTTCATCCACTTTGTTGCAGTAGACATAGGTGTAGATGCAGGTGAACCATCAACCATACCAAACTTTTTCAATAATCCTTAACTATTTAGTTTGGCTGATGAAGATCCCATCACTTCTTGACTGACTTAAAGTCCAAGAAAGTAACTCAGTTCCCCCATCATACTCATTGTCATATTCACTTTGCATAAGCTGGAGAATCTTTGGCAAAGCTTCTCATTTGTAGAACCAAAGATGATATCATCCCCATAGATCTGAAGTAGGATCATATCTACACCATGTTTCTTGTAGAAGAGGTCTTGTCTATAGTACCTCTAGTAAACCATGTTTAAGTAGGAATTCTGACAATGTATATACCAAGCTCTAGGTTGCCTACTTAGTCCATATAGAGCCTTGACTAATTTGTACACAAAATTTGGAAATTCTGGATCTTCAAAGTCTGGTGGCTGTTGCGCATAAACCTCTTCTTCTAGCTCACCATTTTATGAAGGCACTTTTGACATCCATTTGATACACTTTAAAATTGAATCTGCAACAAATGCTAGAAAAATCCTTATTGCTTCAAGTCTTGCAACTGGGGCAAAAGTTTCATCATAATCAATTCCTTCTTCTTGTGAGTAGCCTTTTGCAACCAACCTTACCTTGTTTCTGGTAACTACACATTTTCATCCATCTTGTTCCTGAAACCCAGTTTGTTCCAATTATACTTCTTTTCTTTGGTGCATGAACTAGTTCCCAAACTTTGGTTTTTCTTTCAAACTGATTTAGCTCTTCCTGCATGGCAGATATCCATCAGGATCCAGTAGAGCTTTATCAATTTTCTTAGGCTCTACTTGAGATAGAAACATGGATGTAGGCACTCTTTAGCAGTTGCACTTCTAATCCCTTGTATCAAATTCAGGTGTTTGAGATGAGCTTCCATTTCCATGATTTTCTTGTTCAATAGACTCTTCATTTGTCATCTGTTGTGCATCAACTTTATCTTCCCCATCAGAATCACGATCAATATTGAGGTTTTCAAATACAAGGGATTCAGCTTCATTATCATCAAGGCATTGCAAGCCTGGACACTTGTCATCATCAAAAGTATATCCGTGCTTTCCATAATCTTCTTTTGATCAATCACATAAACTTTGTAGGCTGTTCTTTCCAATGAATATTCTAGAAAAATTGTTTCAAAAACCTTTGAGGCAAATTTTCCCAAATATTCAGAGTTGTCTTTCAAAATGTAACACTTACTTCCAAATACATGAAGATGCTTCACAATAGGATTTCTCTTAGACATGATTGAGTAAGGTGATTTATCATGTGCCTTGTTAATGAGATATATGTTTTGAGTATAGCATACAGTGTTAACAGCTTCTTCCCAAAAACTTGTTGGCAGCTTGGCATCTTGCCGCATGGTTCTAGCAGTTTCAACTAATGTTCTGTTCTTTCTTTGAACTACTCCATTTTGTTGAGGTGTTCTAGCAGCTAAGAATTCTTGAACAATGCCCTTGCTTTTGCAGAATTCACTCAATGTTGCATTTCTGAATTATGTTCCATTATCACTTCTCAATCTTTTTACACAATTGTGATCTTCAGCCTATTTTTCTATCTTCTTGATGTGCTCAATTATGATGTGTAGAGTTCATCTTTATAGTGCATAACTCTACCCAAGTGTATCTTGAGAAATCATCCACCATCACAAGTGCATATTTGTTCCTTAAATAGATAAGACATTTACTGGCCCAAACAAGTCCATGTGAATGAGCTGCAATGGTGCACTTATAGAATTCACAGTTTTTGACTTGTGACTAGATATTTTCATTTTTCCTTTCTGACAAGCTTCACAAACTTCAACTTGAGCAAACTCCAGTTTAGGCATGTCTCTTACCAATTCCTTTTTGACCAAGGTGTTGATTGCCTTAAATTCAGGTGGGACAACTTTTATGCCAAAGCTTGCTTTGTTCTTCTGATGCCTTGGTGTAGAAGCAACAAATTCCATCCTTATTTGTTGAGTCCAAGACTGCAATAAACAAGCTTCCTTTTCTTGCTCCTTTCAGAGCAACTTCACCAGTTTTCTTGCTGATAAAAGTGCATTCTTATTTGTTGAATAAAACTTCAAAACCTTTCTCTGCAATTGACTAACACTTATAAGATTCACTTCAAGACCAGCTACCAGTGCTACATCATCAATGACAATATTTTCAGAAACAATCTTGCCATATCCCATTGTGAATCCTTTGTTGTTATCTCCAAAGGTCACCAAAGGGCCATCCTTCTCCTCAAACTGTGATAGTAAGTCCTTATCACCTTTCATATGCCTGGAACATCTACTATCTATGATCCAGATGACTTTCTTCACTTGCTACACATAATAAGTTTTAAGTGTGTTTAGCAACCCGAGCAGTGTTGGGTACTTTCTCTTGTTAACTGATTTAGCAGAAGTAG